>NW_022994014.1:0-159269 GCF_012275295.1 Melopsittacus undulatus | reverse complement strand
CCCTAGCCCTAATGTCTACCCTAGGCCCTAACCCTAATGTCGGAAAGGGGGACAACTAACCCTAATGGCGGAAAGTGGGTACCCTAACCCTAATGTCGGGAAGGGGGCACCCCACCCATAATGTCAGACTGAGGGCACCCTAACCCTAATGTCGGGAAGAGGGCACCCCTAGCCCTAATGTCGGAGATAGGGGCGGGGGGGGGCCCTAACCCTAATGTCGGAAAGGGGGGACCCTAACCCTAATGGCGGAAAGTGGGTACCCTAACCCTAATGTCGGGAAGGGGGGCACCCCAGCCATAATGTCAGACTGAGGGCACCCTAACCCTAATGTCGGGAAGAGGGCACCCCTAGCCCTAATGTCGGAGATAGGGGGCGGGGGGGGGCCCTAACCCTAATGTCGGAAAGGGGGGACCACAACCCTAATGGCGGAAAGTGGGTACCCTAACCCTAATGTCGGGAAGGGGGCACCCCAGCCATAATGTCAGACTGAGGGCACCCTAACCCTAATGTCGGGAAGAGGGCACCCCTAGCCCTAATGTCGGAGATAGGGGCGGGGGGGGCCCTAACCCTAATGTCGGAAAGGGGGGACCCTAACCCTAATGGCGGAAAGTGGGTACCCTAAACCCTAATGTCGGGAAGGGGGGCACCCCAGCCATAATGTCAGACTGAGGGCACCCTAACCCTAATGTCGGGAAGAGGGCACCCCTAGCCCTAATGTCGGAGATAGGGGCGGGGGGGGCCCTAACCCTAATGTCGGAAAGGGGGGACCCTAACCCTAATGGCGGAAAGTGGGTACCCTAACCCTAATGTCGGGAAGGGGGCACCCCAGCCATAATGTCAGACTGAGGGCACCCTAACCCTAATGTCGGGAAGAGGGCACCCCTAGCCCTAATGTCGGAGATAGGGGCGGGGGGGGGCCTAACCCTAATGTCGGAAAAGGGGGGACACTAACCTAATGGCGGAAAGTGGGGTACCCTAACCCTAATGTCGGGAAGGGGGCACCCCAGCCATAATGTCAGACTGAGGGCACCCTAACCCTAATGTCGGGAAGAGGGCACCCCTAGCCCTAATGTCGGAGATAGGGGGGTGGGGGGGCCCTAACCCTAATGTCGAAAGGGGGGACCCTAACCCTAATGGCGGAAAGTGGGTACCCTAACCCTAATGTCGGGAAGGGGGCACCCCAGCCATAATGTCAGACTGAGGGCACCCTAACCCTAATGTCGGGAAGAGGGCACCCCTAGCCCTAATGTCGGAGATAGGGGGGGGGGGGGCCCTAACCCTAATGTCGGAAAGGGGGGACCCTAACCCTAATGGCGGAAAGTGGGTACCCTAACCCTAATGTCGGGAAGGGGGCACCCCAGCCATAATGTCAGACTGAGGGCACCCTAACCCTAATGTCGGGAAGAGGGCACCCCTAGCCCTAATGTCGGAGATAGGGGCGGGGGGGGGCCCTAACCCTAATGTCGGAAAGGGGGGACACTAACCCTAATGGCGGAAAGTGGGTACCCTAACCCTAATGTCGGGAAGGGGGCACCCCAGCCATAATGTCAGACTGAGGGCACCCTAACCCTAATGTCGGGAAGAGGGCACCCCTAGCCCTAATGTCGGAGATAGGGGCGGGGGGGGGCCCTAACCCTAATGTCGGAAAGGGGGGACAACAACCCTAATGGCGGAAAGTGGGTACCCTAACCCTAATGTCGGGAAGGGGGCACCCCAGCCATAATGTCAGACTGAGGGCACCCTAACCCTAATGTCGGGAAGAGGGCACCCCTAGCCCTAATGTCGGAGATAGGGGGCGGGGGGGGCCCTAACCCTAATGTCGGAAAGGGGGGACCCTAACCCTAATGGCGGAAAAGTGGGTACCCTAACCCTAATGTCGGGAAGGGGGCACCCCAGCCATAATGTCAGACTGAGGGCACCCTAACCCTAATGTCGGGAAGAGGGCACCCCTAGCCCTAATGTCGGAGATAGGGGCGGGGGGGGCCCTAACCCTAATGTCGGAAAGGGGGGACCCTAACCCTAATGGCGGAAAGTGGGTACCCTAACCCTAATGTCGGGAAGGGGGCACCCCAGCCATAATGTCAGACTGAGGGCACCCTAACCCTAATGTCGGGAAGAGGGCACCCCTAGCCCTAATGTCGGAGATAGGGGCGGGGGGGGGCCCTAACCCTAATGTCGGAAAGGGGGGACCCTAACCCTAATGGCGGAAAGTGGGTACCCTAACCCTAATGTCGGGAAGGGGGCACCCCAGCCATAATGTCAGACTGAGGGCACCCTAACCCTAATGTCGGGAAGAGGGCACCCCTAGCCCTAATGTCGGAGATAGGGGGCGGGGGGGGCCCTAACCCTAATGTCGGAAAGGGGGGACACTAACCCTAATGGCGGAAAGTGGGTACCCTAACCCTAATGTCGGGAAGGGGGCACCCCAGCCATAATGTCAGACTGAGGGCACCCTAACCCTAATGTCGGGAAGAGGGCACCCCTAGCCCTAATGTCGGAGATAGGGGGCGGGGGGGGCCCTAACCCTAATGTCGGAAAGGGGGGACACTAACCCTAATGGCGGAAAGTGGGTACCCTAACCCTAATGTCGGGAAGGGGGCCCCCAGCCATAATGTCAGACTGAGGGCACCCTAACCCTAATGTCGGGAAGAGGGCACCCCTAGCCCTAATGTCGGAGATAGGGGCGGGGGGGGGCCCTAACCCTAATGTCGGAAAGGGGGGACCCTAACCCTAATGGCGGAAAGTGGGTACCCTAACCCTAATGTCGGGAAGGGGCACCCCAGCCATAATGTCAGACTGAGGCACCCTAACCCTAATGTCGGGAAGAGGGCACCCTAGCCCTAATGTCGGAGATAGGGGCGGGGGGGGCCCTAACCCTAATGTCGGAAAGGGGGGACAACAACCCTAATGGCGGAAAGTGGGTACCCTAACCTAATGTCGGGAAGGGGGCACCCCAGCCATAATGTCAGACTGAGGGCACCCCTAACCCTAATGTCGGGAAGAGGCACCCCTAGCCCTAATGTCGGAGATAGGGGCGGGGGGGGCCCTAACCCTAATGTCGGAAAGGGGGGACACTAACCCTAATGGCGGAAAGTGGGTACCCTAACCCTAATGTCGGGAAGGGGGGCACCCCAGCCATAATGTCAGACTGAGGGCACCCTAACCCTAATGTCGGGAAGAGGGCACCCCTAGCCCTAATGTCGGAGATAGGGGCGGGGGGGGCCCTAACCCTAATGTCGGAAAGGGGGGACCACTAACCCTAATGGCGGAAAGTGGGTACCCTAACCCTAATGTCGGGAAAGGGGGCACCCCAGCCATAATGTCAGACTGAGGGCACCCTAACCCTAATGTCGGGAAGAGGGCACCCCTAGCCCTAATGTCGGAGATAGGGGGCGGGGGGGGCCCTAACCCTAATGTCGGAAAGGGGGGACAATAACCCTAATGGCGGAAAGTGGGTACCCTAACCCTAATGTCGGGGAAGGGGGCACCCCAGCCATAATGTCAGACTGAGGGCACCCTAACCCTAATGTCGGGAAGAGGGCACCCCTAGCCCTAATGTCGGAGATAGGGGCGGGGGGGGCCCTGAACCCTAATGTCGGAAAGGGGGGACAATAACCCTAATTGGCGGAAAGTGGGTACCCTAACCCTAATGTCGGGAAGGGGGCACCCCAGCCATAATGTCAGACTGAGGGCACCCTAACCCTAATGTCGGGAAGAGGGCACCCCTAGCCCTAATGTCGGAGATAGGGGCGGGGGGGGCCCTAACCCTAATGTCGGAAAGGGGGACAACAACCCTAATGGCGGAAAGTGGGTACCCTAACCCTAATGTCGGGAAGGGGGCACCCCAGCCATAATGTCAGACTGAGGGCACCCTAACCCTAATGTCGGGAAGAGGGCACCCCTAGCCCTAATGTCGGAGATAGGGGCGGGGGGGCCCTAACCCTAATGTCGGAAAGGGGGGACAACAACCCTAATGGCGGAAAGTGGGTACCCTAACCCTAATGTCGGGAAGGGGGCACCCCAGCCATAATGTCAGACTGAGGGCACCCTAACCCTAATGTCGGGAAGAGGGCACCCCTAGCCCTAATGTCGGAGATAGGGGCGGGGGGGGCCCTAACCCTAATGTCGGAAAGGGGGGACCCAACCCTAATGGCGGAAAGTGGGTACCCTAACCCTAATGTCGGGCAGGGGGCACCCCAGCCATAATGTCAGACTGAGGGCACCCTAACCCTAATGTCGGGAAGAGGGCACCCCTAGCCCTAATGTCGGAGATAGGGGCGGGGGGGCCCTAACCCTAATGTCGGAAAGGGGGGACAACAACCCTAATGGCGGAAAGTGGGTACCCTAACCCTAATGTCGGGAAGGGGGCACCCCAGCCATAATGTCAGACTGAGGGCACCCTAACCCTAATGTCGGGAAGAGGGCACCCCTAGCCCTAATGTCGGAGATAGGGGCGGGGGGGGCCCTAACCCTAATGTCGGAAAGGGGGGACAACTAACCCTAATGGCGGAAAGTGGGTACCCTAACCCTAATGTCGGGAAGGGGGCACCCCAGCCATAATGTCAGACTGAGGGCACCCTAACCCTAATGTCGGGAAGAGGGCACCCCTAGCCCTAATGTCGGAGATAGGGGCGGGGGGGGCCCTAACCCTAATGTCGGAAGGGGGGACAACAACCCTAATGGCGGAAAGTGGGTACCCTAACCCTAATGTCGGGAGGGGGCACCCCAGCCATAATGTCAGACTGAGGGCACCCTAACCCTAATGTCGGGAAGAGGGCACCCCTAGCCCTAATGTCGGAGATAGGGGCGGGGGGGGCCCTAACCCTAATGTCGGAAAGGGGGGACCCAACCCTAATGGCGGAAAGTGGGTACCCTAACCCTAATGTCGGGAAGGGGGCACCCCAGCCATAATGTCAGACTGAGGGCACCCTAACCCTAATGTCGGGAAGAGGGCACCCCTAGCCCTAATGTCGGAGATAGGGGCGGGGGGGGCCCTAACCCTAATGTCGGAAAGGGGGGACAACAACCCTAATGGCGGAAAGTGGGTACCCTAACCCTAATGTCGGGAAGGGGGCACCCCAGCCATAATGTCAGACTGAGGGCACCCTAACCCTAATGTCGGGAAGAGGGCACCCCTAGCCCTAATGTCGGAGATAGGGCGGGGGGGGCCCTAACCCTAATGTCGGAAAGGGGGGACCCTAACCCTAATGGCGGAAAGTGGGTACCCTAACCCTAATGTCGGGAAGGGGGCACCCCAGCCATAATGTCAGACTGAGGGCACCCTAACCCTAATGTCGGGAAGAGGGCACCCCTAGCCCTAATGTCGGAGATAGGGGCGGGGGGGCCCTAACCCTAATGTCGGAAAGGGGGGACCCTAACCCTAATGGCGGAAAGTGGGTACCCTAACCCTAATGTCGGGAAGGGGGCACCCCAGCCATAATGTCAGACTGAGGGCACCCTAACCCTAATGTCGGGAAGAGGGCACCCCTAGCCCTAATGTCGGAGATAGGGGCGGGGGGGCCCTAACCCTAATGTCGGAAAGGGGGACAACAACCCTAATGGCGGAAAGTGGGTACCCTAACCCTAATGTCGGGAAGGGGCACCCCAGCCATAATGTCAGACTGAGGGCACCCTAACCCTAATGTCGGGAAGAGGGCACCCCTAGCCCTAATGTCGGAGATAGGGGCGGGGGGGCCCTAACCCTAATGTCGGAAAGGGGGGACAACAACCCTAATGGCGGAAAGTGGGTACCCTAACCCTAATGTCGGGAAGGGGGCACCCCAGCCATAATGTCAGACTGAGGGCACCCTAACCCTAATGTCGGGAAGAGGGCACCCCTAGCCCTAATGTCGGAGATAGGGGCGGGGGGGGCCCTAACCCTAATGTCGGAAAGGGGGGACAACAACCCTAATGGCGGAAAGTGGGTACCCTAACCCTAATGTCGGGAAGGGGGCACCCCAGCCATAATGTCAGACTGAGGGCACCCTAACCCTAATGTCGGGAAGAGGGCACCCCTAGCCCTAATGTCGGAGATAGGGGCGGGGGGGGCCTAACCCTAATGTCGGAAAGGGGGACAACAACCCTAATGGCGGAAAGTGGGTAACCTAACCCTAATGTCGGGAAGGGGGCACCCCAGCCATAATGTCAGACTGAGGGCACCCTAACCCTAATGTCGGGAAGAGGGCACCCCTAGCCCTAATGTCGGAGATAGGGGCGGGGGGGCCCTAACCCTAATGTCGGAAAGGGGGGACAATAACCCTAATGGCGGAAAGTGGGTACCCTAACCCTAATGTCGGGAAGGGGGCACCCCAGCCATAATGTCAGACTGAGGGCACCCTAACCCTAATGTCGGGAAGAGGGCACCCCTAGCCCTAATGTCGGAGATAGGGGCGGGGGGGGCCCTAACCCTAATGTCGGAAAGGGGGGACAACAACCCTAATGGCGGAAAGTGGGTACCCTAACCCTAATGTCGGGAAGGGGGCACCCCAGCCATAATGTCAGACTGAGGGCACCCTAACCCTAATGTCGGGAAGAGGGCACCCCTAGCCCTAATGTCGGAGATAGGGGCGGGGGGGGCCCTAACCCTAATGTCGGAAAGGGGGGACAACTAACCCTAATGGCGGAAAGTGGGTACCCTAACCCTAATGTCGGGAAGGGGCACCCCAGCCATAATGTCAGACTGAGGGCACCCTAACCCTAATGTCGGGAAGAGGGCACCCCTAGCCCTAATGTCGGAGATAGGGGCGGGGGGGCCCTAACCCTAATGTCGGAAAGGGGGGACAACAACCCTAATGGCGGAAAGTGGGTACCCTAACCCTAATGTCGGGAAGGGGGCACCCCAGCCATAATGTCAGACTGAGGGCACCCTAACCCTAATGTCGGGAAGAGGGCACCCCTAGCCCTAATGTCGGAGATAGGGGCGGGGGGGGCCCTAACCCTAATGTCGGAATGGGGGGACCCTAACCCTAATGGCGGAAAGTGGGTACCCTAACCCTAATGTCGGGAAGGGGGCACCCCAGCCATAATGTCAGACTGAGGGCACCCTAACCCTAATGTCGGGAAGAGGGCACCCCTAGCCCTAATGTCGGAGATAGGGGCGGGGGGGGCCCTAACCCTAATGTCGGAAAGGGGGGACAACTAACCCTAATGGCGGAAAGTGGGTACCCTAACCCTAATGTCGGGAAGGGGGCACCCCAGCCATAATGTCAGACTGAGGGCACCCTAACCCTAATGTCGGGAAGAGGGCACCCCTAGCCCTAATGTCGGAGATAGGGGCGGGGGGGCCCTAACCCTAATGTCGGAAAGGGGGGACAACAACCCTAATGGCGGAAAGTGGGTACCCTAACCCTAATGTCGGGAAGGGGGCACCCCAGCCATAATGTCAGACTGAGGGCACCCTAACCCTAATGTCGGGAAGAGGGCACCCCTAGCCCTAATGTCGGAGATAGGGGCGGGGGGGCCCTAACCCTAATGTCGGAAAGGGGGGACAACAACCCTAATGGCGGAAAGTGGGTACCCTAACCCTAATGTCGGGAAGGGGGCACCCCAGCCATAATGTCAGACTGAGGGCACCCTAACCCTAATGTCGGGAAGAGGGCACCCCTAGCCCTAATGTCGGAGATAGGGGCGGGGGGGGCCCTAACCCTAATGTCGGAAAGGGGGGACAACAACCCTAATGGCGGAAAGTGGGTACCCTAACCCTAATGTCGGGAAGGGGCACCCCAGCCATAATGTCAGACTGAGGGCACCCTAACCCTAATGTCGGGAAGAGGGCACCCCTAGCCCTAATGTCGGAGATAGGGGCGGGGGGGGCCCTAACCCTAATGTCGGAAAGGGGGGACAACAACCCTAATGGCGGAAAGTGGGTACCCTAACCCTAATGTCGGGAAGGGGGCACCCCAGCCATAATGTCAGACTGAGGGCACCCTAACCCTAATGTCGGGAAGAGGGCACCCCTAGCCCTAATGTCGGAGATAGGGGCGGGGGGGGCCCTAACCCTAATGTCGGAAAGGGGGGACAACAACCCTAATGGCGGAAAGTGGGTACCCTAACCCTAATGTCGGGAAGGGGGCACCCCAGCCATAATGTCAGACTGAGGGCACCCTAACCCTAATGTCGGGAAGAGGGCACCCCTAGCCCTAATGTCGGAGATAGGGGCGGGGGGCCCTAACCCTAATGTCGGAAAGGGGGGACAACTAACCCTAATGGCGGAAAGTGGGTACCCTAACCCTAATGTCGGGAAGGGGGCACCCCAGCCATAATGTCAGACTGAGGGCACCCTAACCCTAATGTCGGGAAGAGGGCACCCCTAGCCCTAATGTCGGAGATAGGGGCGGGGGGGGCCCTAACCCTAATGTCGGAAAGGGGGGACCCTAACCCTAATGGCGGAAAGTGGGTACCCTAACCCTAATGTCGGGAAGGGGGCACCCCAGCCATAATGTCAGACTGAGGGCACCCTAACCCTAATGTCGGGAAGAGGGCACCCCTAGCCCTAATGTCGGAGATAGGGGCGGGGGGGGCCCTAACCCTAATGTCGGAAAGGGGGGACAACTAACCCTAATGGCGGAAAGTGGGTACCCTAACCCTAATGTCGGGAAGGGGGCACCCCAGCCATAATGTCAGACTGAGGGCACCCTAACCCTAATGTCGGGAAGAGGGCACCCCTAGCCCTAATGTCGGAGATAGGGGCGGGGGGGCCCTAACCCTAATGTCGGAAAGGGGGGACCCAACCCTAATGGCGGAAAGTGGGTACCCTAACCCTAATGTCGGGAAGGGGGCACCCCAGCCATAATGTCAGACTGAGGGCACCCTAACCCTAATGTCGGGAAGAGGGCACCCCTAGCCCTAATGTCGGAGATAGGGGCGGGGGGGGCCCTAACCCTAATGTCGGAAAGGGGGGACAACAACCCTAATGGCGGAAAGTGGGTACCCTAACCCTAATGTCGGGAAGGGGGCACCCCAGCCATAATGTCAGACTGAGGGCACCCTAACCCTAATGTCGGGAAGAGGGCACCCCTAGCCCTAATGTCGGAGATAGGGGCGGGGGGGGCCCTAACCCTAATGTCGGAAAGGGGGGACAACTAACCCTAATGGCGGAAAGTGGGTACCCTAACCCTAATGTCGGGAAGGGGGCACCCCAGCCATAATGTCAGACTGAGGGCACCCTAACCCTAATGTCGGGAAGAGGGCACCCCTAGCCCTAATGTCGGAGATAGGGGCGGGGGGGGCCCTAACCCTAATGTCGGAAAGGGGGGACAACAACCCTAATGGCGGAAAGTGGGTACCCTAACCCTAATGTCGGGAAGGGGGCACCCCAGCCATAATGTCAGACTGAGGGCACCCTAACCCTAATGTCGGGAAGAGGGCACCCCTAGCCCTAATGTCGGAGATAGGGGCGGGGGGGGCCCTAACCCTAATGTCTGAAAGGGGGGACAACAACCCTAATGGCGGAAAGTGGGTACCCTAACCCTAATGTCGGGAAGGGGGCACCCCAGCCATAATGTCAGACTGAGGGCACCCTAACCCTAATGTCGGGAAGAGGGCACCCCTAGCCCTAATGTCGGAGATAGGGGCGGGGGGGGCCCTAACCCTAATGTCGGAAAGGGGGGACAACAACCCTAATGGCGGAAAGTGGGTACCCTAACCCTAATGTCGGGAAGGGGGCACCCCAGCCATAATGTCAGACTGAGGGCACCCTAACCCTAATGTCGGGAAGAGGGCACCCCTAGCCCTAATGTCGGAGATAGGGGCGGGGGGGGCCCTAACCCTAATGTCGGAAAGGGGGGACAACAACCCTAATGGCGGAAAGTGGGTACCCTAACCCTAATGTCGGGAAGGGGGCACCCCAGCCATAATGTCAGACTGAGGGCACCCTAACCCTAATGTCGGGAAGAGGGCACCCCTAGCCCTAATGTCGGAGATAGGGGCGGGGGGGGCCCTAACCCTAATGTCGGAAAGGGGGGACCCTAACCCTAATGGCGGAAAGTGGGTACCCTAACCCTAATGTCGGGAAGGGGGCACCCCAGCCATAATGTCAGACTGAGGGCACCCTAACCCTAATGTCGGGAAGAGGGCACCCCTAGCCCTAATGTCGGAGATAGGGGCGGGGGGGCCCTAACCCTAATGTCGGAAAGGGGGGACAACAACCCTAATGGCGGAAAGTGGGTACCCTAACCCTAATGTCGGGAAGGGGGCACCCCAGCCATAATGTCAGACTGAGGGCACCCTAACCCTAATGTCGGGAAGAGGGCACCCCTAGCCCTAATGTCGGAGATAGGGGCGGGGGGGCCCTAACCCTAATGTCGGAAAGGGTGGACAACAAACCTAATGGCGGAAAGTGGGTACCCTAACCCTAATGTCGGGAAGGGGGCACCCCAGCCATAATGTCAGACTGAGGGCACCCTAACCCTAATGTCGGGAAGAGGGCACCCCTAGCCCTAATGTCGGAGATAGGGGCGGGGGGGGCCCTAACCCTAATGTCGGAAAGGGGGGACAACAACCCTAATGGCGGAAAGTGGGTACCCTAACCCTAATGTCGGGAAGGGGGCACCCCAGCCATAATGTCAGACTGAGGGCACCCTAACCCTAATGTCGGGAAGAGGGCACCCCTAGCCCTAATGTCGGAGTTAGGGGCGGGGGGGGCCCTAACCCTAATGTCGGAAAGGGGGGACAACAACCCTAATGGCGGAAAGTGGGTACCCTAACCCTAATGTCGGGAAGGGGGCACCCCAGCCATAATGTCAGACTGAGGGCACCCTAACCCTAATGTCGGGAAGAGGGCACCCCTAGCCCTAATGTCGGAGATAGGGGCGGGGGGGCCCTAACCCTAATGTCGGAAAGGGGGGACAACAACCCTAATGGCGGAAAGTGGGTACCCTAACCCTAATGTCGGGAAGGGGGCACCCCAGCCATAATGTCAGACTGAGGGCACCCTAACCCTAATGTCGGGAAGAGGGCACCCCTAGCCCTAATGTCGGATATAGGGGCGGGGGGGGCCCTAACCCTAATGTCGGAAAGGGGGGACCCTAACCCTAATGGCGGAAAGTGGGTACCCTAACCCTAATGTCGGGAAGGGGGCACCCCAGCCATAATGTCAGACTGAGGGCACCCTAACCCTAATGTCGGGAAGAGGGCACCCCTAGCCCTAATGTCGGAGATAGGGGCGGGGGGGGCCCTAACCCTAATGTCGGAAAGGGGGGACAACAACCCTAATGGCGGAAAGTGGGTACCCTAACCCTAATGTCGGGAGGGGGCACCCCAGCCATAATGTCAGACTGAGGGCACCCTAACCCTAATGTCGGGAAGAGGGCACCCCTAGCCCTAATGTCGGAGATAGGGGCGGGGGGGGCCCTAACCCTAATGTCGGAAAGGGGGGACAACAACCCTAATGGCGGAAAGTGGGTACCCTAACCCTACTGTCGGGAAGGGGGCACCCCAGCCATAATGTCAGACTGAGGGCACCCTAACCCTAATGTCGGGAAGAGGGCACCCCTAGCCCTAATGTCGGAGATAGGGGCGGGGGGGGCCCTAACCCTAATGTCGGAAAGGGTGGACAACAACCCTAATGGCGGAAAGTGGGTACCCTAACCCTAATGTCGGGAAGGGGGCACCCCAGCCATAATGTCAGACTGAGGGCACCCTAACCCTAATGTCGGGAAGAGGGCACCCCTAGCCCTAATGTCGGAGATAGGGGCGGGGGGGGCCCTAACCCTAATGTCGGAAAGGGGGACAACAACCCTAATGGCGGAAAGTGGGTACCCTAACCCTAATGTCGGGAAGGGGGCACCCCAGCCATAATGTCAGACTGAGGGCACCCTAACCCTAATGTCGGGAAGAGGGCACCCCTAGCCCTAATGTCGGAGATAGGGGCGGGGGGGCCCTAACCCTAATGTCGGAAAGGGGGGACCCTAACCCTAATGGCGGAAAGTGGGTACCCTAACCCTAATGTCGGGAAGGGGGCACCCCAGCCATAATGTCAGACTGAGGGCACCCTAACCCTAATGTCGGGAAGAGGGCACCCCTAGCCCTAATGTCGGAGATAGGGGCGGGGGGGGCCCTAACCCTAATGTCGGAAAGGGGGGACAACAACCCTAATGGCGGAAAGTGGGTACCCTAACCCTAATGTCGGGAAGGGGGCACCCCAGCCATAATGTCAGACTGAGGGCACCCTAACCCTAATGTCGGGAAGAGGGCACCCCTAGCCCTAATGTCGGAGATAGGGGCGGGGGGGGCCCTAACCCTAATGTCGGAAAGGGGGGACCCTAACCCTAATGGCGGAAAGTGGGTACCCTAACCCTAATGTCGGGAAGGGGGCACCCCAGCCATAATGTCAGACTGAGGGCACCCTAACCCTAATGTCGGGAAGAGGGCACCCCTAGCCCTAATGTCGGAGATAGGGGCGGGGGGGGCCCTAACCCTAATGTCGGAAAGGGGGGACAACAACCCTAATGGCGGAAAGTGGGTACCCTAACCCTAATGTCGGGAAGGGGGCACCCCAGCCATAATGTCAGACTGAGGGCACCCTAACCCTAATGTCGGGAAGAGGGCACCCCTAGCCCTAATGTCGGAGATAGGGGCGGGGGGGCCCTAACCCTAATGTCGGAAAGGGGGGACCCAACCCTAATGGCGGAATGTGGGTACCCTAACCCTAATGTCGGGAAGGGGGCACCCCAGCCATAATGTCAGACTGAGGGCACCCTAACCCTAATGTCGGGAAGAGGGCACCCCTAGCCCTAATGTCGGAGATAGGGGCGGGGGGGGCCCTAACCCTAATGTCGGAAAGGGGGGACAACAACCCTAATGGCGGAAAGTGGGTACCCTAACCCTAATGTCGGGAAGGGGGCACCCCAGCCATAATGTCAGACTGAGGGCACCCTAACCCTAATGTCGGGAAGAGGGCACCCCTAGCCCTAATGTCGGAGATAGGGGCGGGGGGGGCCCTAACCCTAATGTCGGAAAGGGGGGACCCTAACCCTAATGGCGGAAAGTGGGTACCCTAACCCTAATGTCGGGAAGGGGGCACCCCAGCCATAATGTCAGACTGAGGGCACCCTAACCCTAATGTCGGGAAGAGGGCACCCCTAGCCCTAATGTCGGAGATAGGGGCGGGGGGGGCCCTAACCCTAATGTCGGAAAGGGGGGACAACAACCCTAATGGCGGAAAGTGGGTACCCTAACCCTAATGTCGGGAAGGGGGCACCCCAGCCATAATGTCAGACTGAGGGCACCCTAACCCTAATGTCGGGAAGAGGGCACCCCTAGCCCTAATGTCGGAGATAGGGGCGGGGGGGGCCCTAACCCTAATGTCGGAAAGGGGGGACAACAACCCTAATGGCGGAAAGTGGGTACCCTAACCCTAATGTCGGGAGGGGGCACCCCAGCCATAATGTCAGACTGAGGGCACCCTAACCCTAATGTCGGGAAGAGGGCACCCCTAGCCCTAATGTCGGAGATAGGGGCGGGGGGGGCCCTAACCCTAATGTCGGAAAGGGGGGACAACAACCCTAATGGCGGAAAGTGGGTACCCTAACCCTAATGTCGGGAAGGGGGCACCCCAGCCATAATGTCAGACTGAGGGCACCCTAACCCTAATGTCGGGAAGAGGGCACCCCTAGCCCTAATGTCGGAGATAGGGGCGGGGGGGGCCCTAACCCTAATGTCGGAAAGGGGGGACCCTAACCCTAATGGCGGAAAGTGGGTACCCTAACCCTAATGTCGGGAAGGGGGCACCCCAGCCATAATGTCAGACTGAGGGCACCCTAACCCTAATGTCGGGAAGAGGGCACCCCTAGCCCTAATGTCGGAGATAGGGGCGGGGGGGGCCCTAACCCTAATGTCGGAAAGGGGGGACAACAACCCTAATGGCGGAAAGTGGGTACCCTAACCCTAATGTCGGGAAGGGGGCACCCCAGCCATAATGTCAGACTGAGGGCACCCTAACCCTAATGTCGGGAAGAGGGCACCCCTAGCCCTAATGTCGGAGATAGGGGCGGGGGGGCCCTAACCCTAATGTCGGAAAGGGGGGACAACAACCCTAATGGCGGAAAGTGGGTACCCTAACCCTAATGTCGGGAAGGGGGCACCCCAGCCATAATGTCAGACTGAGGGCACCCTAACCCTAATGTCGGGAAGAGGGCACCCCTAGCCCTAATGTCGGAGATAGGGGCGGGGGGGGCCCTAACCCTAATGTCGGAAAGGGGGGACCCTAACCCTAATGGCGGAAAGTGGGTACCCTAACCCTAATGTCGGGAAGGGGGCACCCCAGCCATAATGTCAGACTGAGGGCACCCTAACCCTAATGTCGGGAAGAGGGCACCCCTAGCCCTAATGTCGGAGATAGGGGCGGGGGGGGGCCCTAACCCTAATGTCGGAAAGGGGGGACAACAACCCTAATGGCGGAAAGTGGGTACCCTAACCCTAATGTCGGGAAGGGGGCACCCCAGCCATAATGTCAGACTGAGGGCACCCTAACCCTAATGTCGGGAAGAGGGCACCCCTAGCCCTAATGTCGGAGATAGGGGCGGGGGGGGGCCCTAACCCTAATGTCGGAAAGGGGGGACAACAACCCTAATGGCGGAAAGTGGGTACCCTAACCCTAATGTCGGGAAGGGGGCACCCCAGCCATAATGTCAGACTGAGGGCACCCTAACCCTAATGTCGGGAAGAGGGCACCCCTAGCCCTAATGTCGGAGATAGGGGCGGGGGGGGCCCTAACCCTAATGTCGGAAAGGGGGGACAACAACCCTAATGGCGGAACGTGGGTACCCTAACCCTAATGTCGGGAAGGGGGCACCCCAGCCATAATGTCAGACTGAGGGCACCCTAACCCTAATGTCGGGAAGAGGGCACCCCTAGCCCTAATGTCGGAGATAGGGGCGGGGGGGGCCCTAACCCTAATGTCGGAAAGGGGGGACCCTAACCCTAATGGCGGAAAGTGGGTACCCTAACCCTAATGTCGGGAAGGGGGCACCCCAGCCATAATGTCAGACTGAGGGCACCCTAACCCTAATGTCGGGAAGAGGGCACCCCTAGCCCTAATGTCGGAGATAGGGGCGGGGGGGGCCCTAACCCTAATGTCGGAAAGGGGGGACAACAACCCTAATGGCGGAAAGTGGGTACCCTAACCCTAATGTCGGGAAGGGGGCACCCCAGCCATAATGTCAGACTGAGGGCACCCTAACCCTAATGTCGGGAAGAGGGCACCCCTAGCCCTAATGTCGGAGATAGGGGCGGGGGGGGCCCTAACCCTAATGTCGGAAAGGGGGGACAACTAACCCTAATGGCGGAAAGTGGGTACCCTAACCCTAATGTCGGGAAGGGGGCACCCCAGCCATAATGTCAGACTGAGGGCACCCTAACCCTAATGTCGGGAAGAGGGCACCCCTAGCCCTAATGTCGGAGATAGGGGCGGGGGGGGCCCTAACCCTAATGTCGGAAAGGGGGGACAACAACCCTAATGGCGGAAAGTGGGTACCCTAACCCTAATGTCGGGAAGGGGGCACCCCAGCCATAATGTCAGACTGAGGGCACCCTAACCCTAATGTCGGGAAGAGGGCACCCCTAGCCCTAATGTCGGAGATAGGGGCGGGGGGGGCCCTAACCCTAATGTCGGAAAGGGGGGACCCTAACCCTAATGGCGGAAAGTGGGTACCCTAACCCTAATGTCGGGAAGGGGGCACCCCAGCCATAATGTCAGACTGAGGGCACCCTAACCCTAATGTCGGGAAGAGGGCACCCCTAGCCCTAATGTCGGAGTTAGGGGCGGGGGGGGCCCTAACCCTAATGTCGGAAAGGGGGGACAACAACCCTAATGGCGGAAAGTGGGTACCCTAACCCTAATGTCGGGAAGGGGGCACCCCAGCCATAATGTCAGACTGAGGGCACCCTAACCCTAATGTCGGGAAGAGGGCACCCCTAGCCCTAATGTCGGAGATAGGGGCGGGGGGGGCCCTAACCCTAATGTCGGAAAGGGGGGACCCTAACCCTAATGGCGGAAAGTGGGTACCCTAACCCTAATGTCGGGAAGGGGGCACCCCAGCCATAATGTCAGACTGAGGGCACCCTAACCCTAATGTCGGGAAGAGGGCACCCCTAGCCCTAATGTCGGAGATAGGGGCGGGGGGGGCCCTAACCCTAATGTCGGAAAGGGGGGACCCAACCCTAATGGCGGAAAGTGGGTACCCTAACCCTAATGTCGGGAAGGGGGCACCCCAGCCATAATGTCAGACTGAGGGCACCCTAACCCTAATGTCGGGAAGAGGGCACCCCTAGCCCTAATGTCGGAGATAGGGGCGGGGGGGGCCCTAACCCTAATGTCGGAAAGGGGGGACAACAACCCTAATGGCGGAAAGTGGGTACCCTAACCCTAATGTCGGGAAGGGGGCACCCCAGCCATAATGTCAGACTGAGGGCACCCTAACCCTAATGTCGGGAAGAGGGCACCCCTAGCCCTAATGTCGGAGATAGGGGCGGGGGGGGCCCTAACCCTAATGTCGGAAAGGGGGGACAACAACCCTAATGGCGGAAAGTGGGTACCCTAACCCTAATGTCGGGAAGGGGGCACCCCAGCCATAATGTCAGACTGAGGGCACCCTAACCCTAATGTCGGGAAGAGGGCACCCCTAGCCCTAATGTCGGAGATAGGGGCGGGGGGGGCCCTAACCCTAATGTCGGAAAGGGGGGACAACAACCCTAATGGCGGAAAGTGGGTACCCTAACCCTAATGTCGGGAAGGGGGCACCCCAGCCATAATGTCAGACTGAGGGCACCCTAACCCTAATGTCGGGAAGAGGGCACCCCTAGCCCTAATGTCGGAGATAGGGGCGGGGGGGCCCTAACCCTAATGTCGGAAAGGGGGGACCCTAACCCTAATGGCGGAAAGTGGGTACCCTAACCCTAATGTCGGGAAGGGGGCACCCCAGCCATAATGTCAGACTGAGGGCACCCTAACCCTAATGTCGGGAAGAGGGCACCCCTAGCCCTAATGTCGGAGATAGGGGCGGGGGGGGCCCTAACCCGAATGTCGGAAAGGGGGGACAACAACCCTAATGGCGGAAAGTGGGTACCCTAACCCTAATGTCGGGAAGGGGGCACCCCAGCCATAATGTCAGACTGAGGGCACCCTAACCCTAATGTCGGGAAGAGGGCACCCCTAGCCCTAATGTCGGAGATAGGGGCGGGGGGGGCCCTAACCCTAATGTCGGAAAGGGGGGACCCTAACCCTAATGGCGGAAAGTGGGTACCCTAACCCTAATGTCGGGAAGGGGGCACCCCAGCCATAATGTCAGACTGAGGGCACCCTAACCCTAATGTCGGGAAGAGGGCACCCCTAGCCCTAATGTCGGAGATAGGGGCGGGGGGGGCCCTAACCCTAATGTCGGAAAGGGGGGACAACAACCCTAATGGCGGAAAGTGGGTACCCTAACCCTAATGTCGGGAAGGGGGCACCCCAGCCATAATGTCAGACTGAGGGCACCCTAACCCTAATGTCGGGAAGAGGGCACCCCTAGCCCTAATGTCGGAGATAGGGGCGGGGGGGGCCCTAACCCTAATGTCGGAAAGGGGGGACCCTAACCCTAATGGCGGAAAGTGGGTACCCTAACCCTAATGTCGGGAAGGGGGCACCCCAGCCATAATGTCAGACTGAGGGCACCCTAACCCTAATGTCGGGAAGAGGGCACCCCTAGCCCTAATGTCGGAGATAGGGGCGGGGGGGGCCCTAACCCTAATGTCGGAAAGGGGGGACAACAACCCTAATGGCGGAAAGTGGGTACCCTAACCCTAATGTCGGGAAGGGGGCACCCCAGCCATAATGTCAGACTGAGGGCACCCTAACCCTAATGTCGGGAAGAGGGCACCCCTAGCCCTAATGTCGGAGATAGGGGCGGGGGGGGCCCTAACCCTAATGTCGGAAAGGGGGGACAACAACCCTAATGGCGGAAAGTGGGTACCCTAACCCTAATGTCGGGAAGGGGGCACCCCAGCCATAATGTCAGACTGAGGGCACCCTAACCCTAATGTCGGGAAGAGGGCACCCCTAGCCCTAATGTCGGAGATAGGGGCGGGGGGGGCCCTAACCCTAATGTCGGAAAGGGGGGACAACAACCCTAATGGCGGAAAGTGGGTACCCTAACCCTAATGTCGGGAAGGGGGCACCCCAGCCATAATGTCAGACTGAGGGCACCCTAACCCTAATGTCGGGAAGAGGGCACCCCTAGCCCTACTGTCGGAGATAGGGGCGGGGGGGGCCCTAACCCTAATGTCGGAAAGGGGGGACAACAACCCTAATGGCGGAAAGTGGGTACCCTAACCCTAATGTCGGGAAGGGGGCACCCCAGCCATAATGTCAGACTGAGGGCACCCTAACCCTAATGTCGGGAAGAGGGCACCCCTAGCCCTAATGTCGGAGATAGGGGCGGGGGGGGCCCTAACCCTAATGTCGGAAAGGGGGGACAACAACCCTAATGGCGGAAAGTGGGTACCCTAACCCTAATGTCGGGAAGGGGGCACCCCAGCCATAATGTCAGACTGAGGGCACCCTAACCCTAATGTCGGGAAGAGGGCACCCCTAGCCCTAATGTCGGAGATAGGGGCGGGGGGGGCCCTAACCCTAATGTCGGAAAGGGGGGACCCCAACCCTAATGGCGGAAAGTGGGTACCCTAACCCTAATGTCGGGAAGGGGGCACCCCAGCCATAATGTCAGACTGAGGGCACCCTAACCCTAATGTCGGGAAGAGGGCACCCCTAGCCCTAATGTCGGAGATAGGGGCGGGGGGGGCCCTAACCCTAATGTCGGAAAGGGGGGACCCTACCCTAATGGCGGAAAGTGGGTACCCTAACCCTAATGTCGGGAAGGGGGCACCCCAGCCATAATGTCAGACTGAGGGCACCCTAACCCTAATGTCGGGAAGAGGGCACCCCTAGCCCTAATGTCGGAGATAGGGGCGGGGGGGCCCTAACCCTAATGTCGGAAAGGGGGGACCCTAACCCTAATGGCGGAAAGTGGGTACCCTAACCCTAATGTCGGGAAGGGGGCACCCCAGCCATAATGTCAGACTGAGGGCACCCTAACCCTAATGTCGGGAAGAGGGCACCCCTAGCCCTAATGTCGGAGATAGGGGCGGGGGGGGCCCTAACCCTAATGTCGGAAAGGGGGGACCCTAACCCTAATGGCGGAAAGTGGGTACCCTAACCCTAATGTCGGGAAGGGGGCACCCCAGCCATAATGTCAGACTGAGGGCACCCTAACCCTAATGTCGGGAAGAGGGCACCCCTAGCCCTAATGTCGGAGATAGGGGCGGGGGGGCCCTAACCCTAATGTCGGAAAGGGGGGACAAAAACCCTAATGGCGGAAAGTGGGTACCCTAACCCTAATGTCGGGAAGGGGGCACCCCAGCCATAATGTCAGACTGAGGGCACCCTAACCCTAATGTCGGGAAGAGGGCACCCCTAGCCCTAATGTCGGAGATAGGGGCGGGGGGGGCCCTAACCCTAATGTCGGAAAGGGGGGACCCAACCCTAATGGCGGAAAGTGGGTACCCTAACCCTAATGTCGGGAAGGGGGCACCCCAGCCATAATGTCAGACTGAGGGCACCCTAACCCTAATGTCGGGAAGAGGGCACCCCTAGCCCTAATGTCGGAGATAGGGGCGGGGGGGGCCCTAACCCTAATGTCGGAAAGGGGGGACAACAACCCTAATGGCGGAAAGTGGGTACCCTAACCCTAATGTCGGGAAGGGGGCACCCCAGCCATAATGTCAGACTGAGGGCACCCTAACCCTAATGTCGGGAAGAGGGCACCCCTAGCCCTAATGTCGGAGATAGGGGCGGGGGGGGCCCTAACCCTAATGTCGGAAAGGGGGGACCCAACCCTAATGGCGGAAAGTGGGTACCCTAACCCTAATGTCGGGAAGGGGGCACCCCAGCCATAATGTCAGACTGAGGGCACCCTAACCCTAATGTCGGGAAGAGGGCACCCCTAGCCCTAATGTCGGAGATAGGGGCGGGGGGGGCCCTAACCCTAATGTCGGAAAGGGGGGACCCAACCCTAATGGCGGAAAGTGGGTACCCTAACCCTAATGTCGGGAAGGGGGCACCCCAGCCATAATGTCAGACTGAGGGCACCCTAACCCTAATGTCGGGAAGAGGGCACCCCTAGCCCTAATGTCGGAGATAGGGGCGGGGGGGGCCCTAACCCTAATGTCGGAAAGGGGGGACCCCAACCCAAATGGCGGAAAGTGGGTACCCTAACCCTAATGTCGGGAAGGGGGCACCCCAGCCATAATGTCAGACTGAGGGCACCCTAACCCTAATGTCGGGAAGAGGGCACCCCTAGCCCTAATGTCGGAGATAGGGGCGGGGGGGGCCCTAACCCTAATGTCGGAAAGGGGGGACCCAAACCCTAATGGCGGAAAGTGGGTACCCTAACCCTAATGTCGGGAAGGGGGCACCCCAGCCATAATGTCAGACTGAGGGCACCCTAACCCTAATGTCGGGAAGAGGGCACCCCTAGCCCTAATGTCGGAGATAGGGGCGGGGGGGGCCCTAACCCTAATGTCGGAAAGGGGGGACCCGAACCCTAATGGCGGAAAGTGGGTACCCTAACCCTAATGTCGGGAAGGGGGCACCCCAGCCATAATGTCAGACTGAGGGCACCCTAACCCTAATGTCGGGAAGAGGGCACCCCTAGCCCTAATGTCGGAGATAGGGGCGGGGGGGGCCCTAACCCTAATGTCGGAAAGGGGGGACAACAACCCTAATGGCGGAAAGTGGGTACCCTAACCCTAATGTCGGGAAGGGGGCACCCCAGCCATAATGTCAGACTGAGGGCACCCTAACCCTAATGTCGGGAAGAGGGCACCCCTAGCCCTAATGTCGGAGATAGGGGCGGGGGGGGCCCTAACCCTAATGTCGGAAAGGGGGGACCCTAACCCTAATGGCGGAAAGTGGGTACCCTAACCCTAATGTCGGGAAGGGGGCACCCCAGCCATAATGTCAGACTGAGGGCACCCTAACCCTAATGTCGGGAAGAGGGCACCCCTAGCCCTAATGTCGGAGATAGGGGCGGGGGGGGCCCTAACCCTAATGTCGGAAAGGGGGGACCCTAACCCTAATGGCGGAAAGTGGGTACCCTAACCCTAATGTCGGGAAGGGGGCACCCCAGCCATAATGTCAGACTGAGGGCACCCTAACCCTAATGTCGGGAAGAGGGCACCCCTAGCCCTAATGTCGGAGATAGGGGCGGGGGGGGCCCTAACCCTAATGTCGGAAAGGGGGGACCCTAACCCTAATGGCGGAAAGTGGGTACCCTAACCCTAATGTCGGGAAGGGGGCACCCCAGCCATAATGTCAGACTGAGGGCACCCTAACCCTAATGTCGGGAAGAGGGCACCCCTAGCCCTAATGTCGGAGATAGGGGCGGGGGGGGCCCTAACCCTAATGTCGGAAAGGGGGGACAACAACCCTAATGGCGGAAAGTGGGTACCCTAACCCTAATGTCGGGAGGGGGCACCCCAGCCATAATGTCAGACTGAGGGCACCCTAACCCTAATGTCGGGAAGAGGGCACCCCTAGCCCTAATGTCGGAGATAGGGGCGGGGGGGGCCCTAACCCTAATGTCGGAAAGGGGGGACCCTAACCCTAATGGCGGAAAGTGGGTACCCTAACCCTAATGTCGGGAAGGGGGCACCCCAGCCATAATGTCAGACTGAGGGCACCCTAACCCTAATGTCGGGAAGAGGGCACCCCTAGCCCTAATGTCGGAGATAGGGGCGGGGGGGGCCCTAACCCTAATGTCGGAAAGGGGGGACAACAACCCTAATGGCGGAAAGTGGGTACCCTAACCCTAATGTCGGGAAGGGGGCACCCCAGCCATAATGTCAGACTGAGGGCACCCTAACCCTAATGTCGGGAAGAGGGCACCCCTAGCCCTAATGTCGGAGATAGGGGCGGGGGGGGCCCTAACCCTAATGTCGGATAGGGGGGACAACAACCCTAATGGCGGAAAGTGGGTACCCTAACCCTAATGTCGGGAAGGGGCACCCCAGCCATAATGTCAGACTGAGGGCACCCTAACCCTAATGTCGGGAAGAGGGCACCCCTAGCCCTAATGTCGGAGATAGGGGCGGGGGGGGCCCTAACCCTAATGTCGGAAAGGGGGGACCCTAACCCTAATGGCGGAAAGTGGGTACCCTAACCCTAATGTCGGGAAGGGGGCACCCCAGCCATAATGTCAGACTGAGGGCACCCTAACCCTAATGTCGGGAAGAGGGCACCCCTAGCCCTAATGTCGGAGATAGGGGCGGGGGGGGCCCTAACCCTAATGTCGGAAAGGGGGGACAACAACCCTAATGGCGGAAAGTGGGTACCCTAACCCTAATGTCGGGAAGGGGGCACCCCAGCCATAATGTCAGACTGAGGGCACCCTAACCCTAATGTCGGGAAGAGGGCACCCCTAGCCCTAATGTCGGAGATAGGGGCGGGGGGGGCCCTAACCCTAATGTCGGAAAGGGGGGACAACAACCCTAATGGCGGAAAGTGGGTACCCTAACCCTAATGTCGGGAAGGGGGCACCCCAGCCATAATGTCAGACTGAGGGCACCCTAACCCTAATGTCGGGAAGAGGGCACCCCTAGCCCTAATGTCGGAGATAGGGGCGGGGGGGGCCCTAACCCTAATGTCGGAAAGGGGGGACCCTAACCCTAAGGGCGGAAAGTGGGTACCCTAACCCTAATGTCGGGAAGGGGGCACCCCAGCCATAATGTCAGACTGAGGGCACCCTAACCCTAATGTCGGGAAGAGGGCACCCCTAGCCCTAATGTCGGAGATAGGGGCGGGGGGGGCCCTAACCCTAATGTCGGAAAGGGGGGACCCTAACCCTAATGGCGGAAAGTGGGTACCCTAACCCTAATGTCGGGAGGGGGCACCCCAGCCATAATGTCAGACTGAGGGCACCCTAACCCTAATGTCGGGAAGAGGGCACCCCTAGCCCTAATGTCGGAGATAGGGGCGGGGGGGGCCCTAACCCTAATGTCGGAAAGGGGGGACAACAACCCTAATGGCGGAAAGTGGGTACCCTAACCCTAATGTCGGGAAGGGGGCACCCCAGCCATAATGTCAGACTGAGGGCACCCTAACCCAAATGTCGGGAAGAGGGCACCCCTAGCCCTAATGTCGGAGATAGGGGCGGGGGGGGGCCCTAACCCTAATGTCGGAAAGGGGGGACCCTAACCCTAATGGCGGAAAGTGGGTACCCTAACCCTAATGTCGGGAAGGGGGCACCCCAGCCATAATGTCAGACTGAGGGCACCCTAACCCTAATGTCGGGAAGAGGGCACCCCTAGCCCTAATGTCGGAGATAGGGGCGGGGGGGGCCCTAACCCTAATGTCGGAAAGGGGGGACAACAACCCTAATGGCGGAAAGTGGGTACCCTAACCCTAATGTCGGGAAGGGGGCACCCCAGCCATAATGTCAGACTGAGGGCACCCTAACCCTAATGTCGGGAAGAGGGCACCCCTAGCCCTAATGTCGGAGATAGGGGCGGGGGGGGCCCTAACCCTAATGTCGGAAAGGGGGGACAACAACCCTAATGGCGGAAAGTGGGTACCCTAACCCTAATGTCGGGAAGGGGGCACCCCAGCCATAATGTCAGACTGAGGGCACCCTAACCCTAATGTCGGGAAGAGGGCACCCCTAGCCCTAATGTCGGAGATAGGGGCGGGGGGGGCCCTAACCCTAATGTCGGAAAGGGGGGACAACAACCCTAATGGCGGAAAGTGGGTACCCTAACCCTAATGTCGGGAAGGGGGCACCCCAGCCATAATGTCAGACTGAGGGCACCCTAACCCTAATGTCGGGAAGAGGGCACCCCTAGCCCTAATGTCGGAGATAGGGGCGGGGGGGGCCCTAACCCTAATGTCGGAAAGGGGGGACCCTAACCCTAATGGCGGAAAGTGGGTACCCTAACCCTAATGTCGGGAAGGGGGCACCCCAGCCATAATGTCAGACTGAGGGCACCCTAACCCTAATGTCGGGAAGAGGGCACCCCTAGCCCTAATGTCGGAGATAGGGGCGGGGGGGGCCCTAACCCTAATGTCGGAAAGGGGGGACCACAACCCTAATGGCGGAAAGTGGGTACCCTAACCCTAATGTCGGGAAGGGGGCACCCCAGCCATAATGTCAGACTGAGGGCACCCTAACCCTAATGTCGGGAAGAGGGCACCCCTAGCCCTAATGTCGGAGATAGGGGCGGGGGGGGCCCTAACCCTAATGTCGGAAAGGGGGGACCCTAACCCTAATGGCGGAAAGTGGGTACCCTACCCCTAATGTCGGGAAGGGGGCACCCCAGCCATAATGTCAGACTGAGGGCACCCTAACCCTAATGTCGGGAAGAGGGCACCCCTAGCCCTAATGTCGGAGATAGGGGCGGGGGGGGCCCTAACCCTAATGTCGGAAAGGGGGGACCCTAACCCTAATGGCGGAAAGTGGGTACCCTAACCCTAATGTCGGGAAGGGGGCACCCCAGCCATAATGTCAGACTGAGGGCACCCTAACCCTAATGTCGGGAAGAGGGCACCCCTAGCCCTAATGTCGGAGATAGGGGCGGGGGGGGCCCTAACCCTAATGTCGGAAAGGGGGGACCCTAACCCTAATGGCGGAAAGTGGGTACCCTAACCCTAATGTCGGGAAGGGGGCACCCCAGCCATAATGTCAGACTGAGGGCACCCTAACCCTAATGTCGGGAAGAGGGCACCCCTAGCCCTAATGTCGGAGATAGGGGCGGGGGGGGCCCTAACCCTAATGTCGGAAAGGGGGGACCCTAACCCTAATGGCGGAAAGTGGGTACCCTAACCCTAATGTCGGGAAGGGGGCACCCCAGCCATAATGTCAGACTGAGGGCACCCTAACCCTAATGTCGGGAAGAGGGCACCCCTAGCCCTAATGTCGGTGATAGGGGCGGGGGGGGCCCTAACCCTAATGTCGGAAAGGGGGGACCCTAACCCTAATGGCGGAAAGTGGGTACCCTAACCCTAATGTCGGGAAGGGGGCACCCCAGCCATAATGTCAGACTGAGGGCACCCTAACCCTAATGTCGGGAAGAGGGCACCCCTAGCCCTAATGTCGGAGATAGGGGCGGGGGGGGCCCTAACCCTAATGTCGGAAAGGGGGGACCCAACCCTAATGGCGGAAAGTGGGTACCCTAACCCTAATGTCGGGAAGGGGGCACCCCAGCCATAATGTCAGACTGAGGGCACCCTAACCCTAATGTCGGGAAGAGGGCACCCCTAGCCCTAATGTCGGAGATAGGGGCGGGGGGGGCCCTAACCCTAATGTCGGAAAGGGGGGACCCTAACCCTAATGGCGGAAAGTGGGTACCCTAACCCTAATGTCGGGAAGGGGGCACCCCAGCCATAATGTCAGACTGAGGGCACCCTAACCCTAATGTCGGGAAGAGGGCACCCCTAGCCCTAATGTCGGAGATAGGGGCGGGGGGGGCCCTAACCCTAATGTCGGAAAGGGGGGACAACAACCCTAATGGCGGAAAGTGGGTACCCTAACCCTAATGTCGGGAAGGGGGCACCCCAGCCATAATGTCAGACTGAGGGCACCCTAACCCTAATGTCGGGAAGAGGGCACCCCTAGCCCTAATGTCGGAGATAGGGGCGGGGGGGGCCCTAACCCTAATGTCGGAAAGGGGGGACAAAAACCCTAATGGCGGAAAGTGGGTACCCTAACCCTAATGTCGGGAAGGGGGCACCCCAGCCATAATGTCAGACTGAGGGCACCCTAACCCTAATGTCGGGAAGAGGGCACCCCTAGCCCTAATGTCGGAGATAGGGGCGGGGGGGGCCCTAACCCTAATGTCGGAAAGGGGGGACAACAACCCTAATGGCGGAAAGTGGGTACCCTAACCCTAATGTCGGGAAGGGGGCACCCCAGCCATAATGTCAGACTGAGGGCACCCTAACCCTAATGTCGGGAAGAGGGCACCCCTAGCCCTAATGTCGGAGATAGGGGCGGGGGGGCCCTAACCCTAATGTCGGAAAGGGGGGACCCTAACCCTAATGGCGGAAAGTGGGTACCCTAACCCTAATGTCGGGAAGGGGGCACCCCAGCCATAATGTCAGACTGAGGGCACCCTAACCCTAATGTCGGGAAGAGGGCACCCCTAGCCCTAATGTCGGAGATAGGGGCGGGGGGGGCCCTAACCCTAATGTCGGAAAGGGGGGACCCTAACCCTAATGGCGGAAAGTGGGTACCCTAACCCTAATGTCGGGAAGGGGGCACCCCAGCCATAATGTCAGACTGAGGGCACCCTAACCCTAATGTCGGGAAGAGGGCACCCCTAGCCCTAATGTCGGAGATAGGGGCGGGGGGGGCCCTAACCCTAATGTCGGAAAGGGGGGACAACAACCCTAATGGCGGAAAGTGGGTACCCTAACCCTAATGTCGGGAAGGGGGCACCCCAGCCATAATGTCAGACTGAGGGCACCCTAACCCTAATGTCGGGAAGAGGGCACCCCTAGCCCTAATGTCGTAGATAGGGGCGGGGGGGGCCCTACCCCTTATGTCGGAAAGGGGGGACCCTAACCCTAATGGCGGAAAGTGGGTACCCTAACCCTAATGTCGGGAAGGGGGCACCCCAGCCATAATGTCAGACTGAGGGCACCCTAACCCTAATGTCGGGAAGAGGGCACCCCTAGCCCTAATGTCGGAGATAGGGGCGGGGGGGGCCCTAACCCTAATGTCGGAAAGGGGGGACCCTAACCCTAATGGCGGAAAGTGGGTACCCTAACCCTAATGTCGGGAAGGGGGCACCCCAGCCATAATGTCAGACTGAGGGCACCCTAACCCTAATGTCGGGAAGAGGGCACCCCTAGCCCTAATGTCGGAGATAGGGGCGGGGGGGGCCCTAACCCTAATGTCGGAAAGGGGGGACAACAACCCTAATGGCGGAAAGTGGGTACCCTAACCCTAATGTCGGGAAGGGGGCACCCCAGCCATAATGTCAGACTGAGGGCACCCTAACCCTAATGTCGGGAAGAGGGCACCCCTAGCCCTAATGTCGGAGATAGGGGCGGGGGGGGCCCTAACCCTAATGTCGGAAAGGGGGGACAACAACCCTAATGGCGGAAAGTGGGTACCCTAACCCTAATGTCGGGAAGGGGGCACCCCAGCCATAATGTCAGACTGAGGGCACCCTAACCCTAATGTCGGGAAGAGGGCACCCCTAGCCCTAATGTCGGAGATAGGGGCGGGGGGGGCCCTAACCCTAATGTCGGAAAGGGGGGACAACAACCCTAATGGCGGAAAGTGGGTACCCTAACCCTAATGTCGGGAAGGGGGCACCCCAGCCATAATGTCAGACTGAGGGCACCCTAACCCTAATGTCGGGAAGAGGGCACCCCTAGCCCTAATGTCGGAGATAGGGGCGGGGGGGCCCTAACCCTAATGTCGGAAAGGGGGGACCCTAACCCTAATGGCGGAAAGTGGGTACCCTAACCCTAATGTCGGGAGGGGGCACCCCAGCCATAATGTCAGACTGAGGGCACCCTAACCCTAATGTCGGGAAGAGGGCACCCCTAGCCCTAATGTCGGAGATAGGGGCGGGGGGGGCCCTAACCCTAATGTCGGAAAGGGGGGACCCTAACCCTAATGGCGGAAAGTGGGTACCCTAACCCTAATGTCGGGAAGGGGGCACCCCAGCCATAATGTCAGACTGAGGGCACCCTAACCCTAATGTCGGGAAGAGGGCACCCCTAGCCCTAATGTCGGAGATAGGGGCGGGGGGGCCCTAACCCTAATGTCGGAAAGGGGGGACAACTAACCCTAATGGCGGAAAGTGGGTACCCTAACCCTAATGTCGGGAAGGGGGCACCCCAGCCATAATGTCAGACTGAGGGCACCCTAACCCTAATGTCGGGAAGAGGGCACCCCTAGCCCTAATGTCGGAGATAGGGGCGGGGGGGGCCCTAACCCTAATGTCGGAAAGGGGGGACCCTAACCCTAATGGCGGAAAGTGGGTACCCTAACCCTAATGTCGGGAAGGGGGCACCCCAGCCATAATGTCAGACTGAGGGCACCCTAACCCTAATGTCGGGAAGAGGGCACCCCTAGCCCTAATGACGGAGATAGGGGCGGGGGGGGCCCTAACCCTAATGTCGGAAAGGGGGGACCCTAACCCTAATGGCGGAAAGTGGGTACCCTAACCCTAATGTCGGGAAGGGGGCACCCCAGCCATAATGTCAGACTGAGGGCACCCTAACCCTAATGTCGGGAAGAGGGCACCCCTAGCCCTAATGTCGGAGATAGGGGCGGGGGGGGCCCTAACCCTACTGTCGGAAAGGGGGGACAACAACCCTAATGGCGGAAAGTGGGTACCCTAACCCTAATGTCGGGAAGGGGGCACCCCAGCCATAATGTCAGACTGAGGGCACCCTAACCCTAATGTCGGGAAGAGGGCACCCCTAGCCCTAATGTCGGAGATAGGGGCGGGGGGGGCCCTAACCCTAATGTCGGAAAGGGGGGACAACAACCCTAATGGCGGAAAGTGGGTACCCTAACCCTAATGTCGGGAAGGGGGCACCCCAGCCATAATGTCAGACTGAGGGCACCCTAACCCTAATGTCGGGAAGAGGGCACCCCTAGCCCTAATGTCGGAGATAGGGGCGGGGGGGGCCCTAACCCTAATGTCGGAAAGGGGGGACCCTAACCCTAATGGCGGAAAGTGGGTACCCTAACCCTAATGTCGGGAAGGGGGCACCCCAGCCATAATGTCAGACTGAGGGCACCCTAACCCTAATGTCGGGAAGAGGGCACCCCTAGCCCTAATGTCGGAGATAGGGGCGGGGGGGGCCCTAACCCTAATGTCGGAAAGGGGGGACCCAACCCTAATGGCGGAAAGTGGGTACCCTAACCCTAATGTCGGGAAGGGGGCACCCCAGCCATAATGTCAGACTGAGGGCACCCTAACCCTAATGTCGGGAAGAGGGCACCCCTAGCCCTAATGTCGGAGATAGGGGCGGGGGGGGCCCTAACCCTAATGTCGGAAAGGGGGGACAACAACCCTAATGGCGGAAAGTGGGTACCCTAACCCTAATGTCGGGAAG
The DNA here is from genome assembly GCF_012275295.1 of Melopsittacus undulatus. Taxonomy (NCBI): domain Eukaryota; kingdom Metazoa; phylum Chordata; class Aves; order Psittaciformes; family Psittaculidae; genus Melopsittacus; species Melopsittacus undulatus. The sequence continues at coordinate 130,162 of NW_022994014.1, read as the reverse complement.
GGGGCACCCCAGCCATAATGTCAGACTGAGGGCACCCTAACCCTAATGTCGGGAAGAGGGCACCCCTAGCCCTAATGTCGGAGATAGGGGCGGGGGGGCCCTAACCCTAATGTCGGAAAGGGGGGACCCTAACCCTAATGGCGGAAAGTGGGTACCCTAACCCTAATGTCGGGAAGGGGGCACCCCAGCCATAATGTCAGACTGAGGGCACCCTAACCCTAATGTCGGGAAGAGGGCACCCCTAGCCCTAATGTCGGAGATAGGGGCGGGGGGGGCCCTAACCCTAAGGTCGGAAAGGGGGGACCCTAACCCTAATGGCGGAAAGTGGGTACCCTAACCCTAATGTCGGGAAGGGGGCACCCCAGCCATAATGTCAGACTGAGGGCACCCTAACCCTAATGTCGGGAAGAGGGCACCCCTAGCCCTAATGTCGGAGATAGGGGCGGGGGGGGCCCTAACCCTAATGTCGGAAAGGGGGGACCCTAACCCTAATGGCGGAAAGTGGGTACCCTAACCCTAATGTCGGGAAGGGGGCACCCCAGCCATAATGTCAGACTGAGGGCACCCTAACCCTAATGTCGGGAAGAGGGCACCCCTAGCCCTAATGTCGGAGATAGGGGCGGGGGGGGCCCTAACCCTAATGTCGGAAAGGGGGGACCCTAACCCTAATGGCGGAAAGTGGGTACCCTAACCCTAATGTCGGGAAGGGGGCACCCCAGCCATAATGTCAGACTGAGGGCACCCTAACCCTAATGTCGGGAAGAGGGCACCCCTAGCCCTAATGTCGGAGATAGGGGCGGGGGGGGCCCTAACCCTAATGTCGGAAAGGGGGGACAACCCTAATGGCGGAAAGTGGGTACCCTAACCCTAATGTCGGGAAGGGGGCACCCCAGCCATAATGTCAGACTGAGGGCACCCTAACCCTAATGTCGGGAAGAGGGCACCCCTAGCCCTAATGTCGGAGATAGGGGCGGGGGGGGCCCTAACCCTAATGTCGGAAAGGGGGGACCCTAACCCTAATGGCGGAAAGTGGGTACCCTAACCCTAATGTCGGGAAGGGGGCACCCCAGCCATAATGTCAGACTGAGGGCACCCTAACCCTAATGTCGGGAAGAGGGCACCCCTAGCCCTAATGTCGGAGATAGGGGCGGGGGGGGCCCTAACCCTAATGTCGGAAAGGGGGGACCCTAACCCTAATGGCGGAAAGTGGGTACCCTAACCCTAATGTCGGGAAGGGGGCACCCCAGCCATAATGTCAGACTGAGGGCACCCTAACCCTAATGTCGGGAAGAGGGCACCCCTAGCCCTAATGTCGGAGATAGGGGCGGGGGGGGCCCTAACCCTAATGTCGGAAAGGGGGGACCCTAACCCTAATGGCGGAAAGTGGGTACCCTAACCCTAATGTCGGGAAGGGGGCACCCCAGCCATAATGTCAGACTGAGGGCACCCTAACCCTAATGTCGGGAAGAGGGCACCCCTAGCCCTAATGTCGGAGATAGGGGCGGGGGGGGCCCTAACCCTAATGTCGGAAAGGGGGGACCCTAACCCTAATGGCGGAAAGTGGGTACCCTAACCCTAATGTCGGGAGGGGGCACCCCAGCCATAATGTCAGACTGAGGGCACCCTAACCCTAATGTCGGGAAGAGGGCACCCCTAGCCCTAATGTCGGAGATAGGGGCGGGGGGGGCCCTAACCCTAATGTCGGAAAGGGGGGACAACAACCCTAATGGCGGAAAGTGGGTACCCTAACCCTAATGTCGGGAAGGGGGCACCCCAGCCATAATGTCAGACTGAGGGCACCCTAACCCTAATGTCGGGAAGAGGGCACCCCTAGCCCTAATGTCGGAGATAGGGGCGGGGGGGGCCCTAACCCTAATGTCGGAAAGGGGGGACCCTAACCCTAATGGCGGAAAGTGGGTACCCTAACCCTAATGTCGGGAAGGGGGCACCCCAGCCATAATGTCAGACTGAGGGCACCCTAACCCTAATGTCGGGAAGAGGGCACCCCTAGCCCTAATGTCTGAGATAGGGGCGGGGGGGGCCCTAACCCTAATGTCGGAAAGGGGGGACCCTAACCCTAATGGCGGAAAGTGGGTACCCTAACCCTAATGTCGGGAAGGGGGCACCCCAGCCATAATGTCAGACTGAGGGCACCCTAACCCTAATGTCGGGAAGAGGGCACCCCTAGCCCTAATGTCGGAGATAGGGGCGGGGGGGGCCCTAACCCTAATGTCGGAAAGGGGGGACCCTAACCCTAATGGCGGAAAGTGGGTACCCTAACCCTAATGTCGGGAAGGGGGCACCCCAGCCATAATGTCAGACTGAGGGCACCCTAACCCTAATGTCGGGAAGAGGGCACCCCTAGCCCTAATGTCGGAGATAGGGGCGGGGGGGGCCCTAACCCTAATGTCGGAAAGGGGGGACCCTAACCCTAATGGCGGAAAGTGGGTACCCTAACCCTAATGTCGGGAAGGGGGCACCCCAGCCATAATGTCAGACTGAGGGCACCCTAACCCTAATGTCGGGAAGAGGGCACCCCTAGCCCTAATGTCGGAGATAGGGGCGGGGGGGGCCCTAACCCTAATGTCGGAAAGGGGGGACCCGAACCCTAATGGCGGAAAGTGGGTACCCTAACCCTAATGTCGGGAAGGGGGCACCCCAGCCATAATGTCAGACTGAGGGCACCCTAACCCTAATGTCGGGAAGAGGGCACCCCTAGCCCTAATGTCGGAGATAGGGGCGGGGGGGGCCCTAACCCTAATGTCGGAAAGGGGGGACAACAACCCTAATGGCGGAAAGTGGGTACCCTAACCCTAATGTCGGGAAGGGGGCACCCCAGCCATAATGTCAGACTGAGGGCACCCTAACCCTAATGTCGGGAAGAGGGCACCCCTAGCCCTAATGTCGGAGATAGGGGCGGGGGGGGCCCTAACCCTAATGTCGGAAAGGGGGGACCCTAACCCTAATGGCGGAAAGTGGGTACCCTAACCCTAATGTCGGGAAGGGGGCACCCCAGCCATAATGTCAGACTGAGGGCACCCTAACCCTAATGTCGGGAAGAGGGCACCCCTAGCCCTAATGTCGGAGATAGGGGCGGGGGGGGCCCTAACCCTAATGTCGGAAAGGGGGGACCCTAACCCTAATGGCGGAAAGTGGGTACCCTAACCCTAATGTCGGGAAGGGGGCACCCCAGCCATAATGTCAGACTGAGGGCACCCTAACCCTAATGTCGGGAAGAGGGCACCCCTAGCCCTAATGTCGGAGATAGGGGCGGGGGGGGCCCTAACCCTAATGTCGGAAAGGGGGGACAACAACCCTAATGGCGGAAAGTGGGTACCCTAACCCTAATGTCGGGAAGGGGCACCCCAGCCATAATGTCAGACTGAGGGCACCCTAACCCTAATGTCGGGAAGAGGGCACCCCTAGCCCTAATGTCGGAGATAGGGGCGGGGGGGGCCCTAACCCTAATGTCGGAAAGGGGGGACCCTAACCCTAATGGCGGAAAGTGGGTACCCTAACCCTAATGTCGGGCAGGGGGCACCCCAGCCATAATGTCAGACTGAGGGCACCCTAACCCTAATGTCGGGAAGAGGGCACCCCTAGCCCTAATGTCGGAGATAGGGGCGGGGGGGGCCCTAACCCTAATGTCGGAAAGGGGGGACCCTAACCCTAATGGCGGAAAGTGGGTACCCTAACCCTAATGTCGGGAGGGGGCACCCCAGCCATAATGTCAGACTGAGGGCACCCTAACCCTAATGTCGGGAAGAGGGCACCCCTAGCCCTAATGTCGGAGATAGGGGCGGGGGGGGCCCTAACCCTAATGTCGGAAAGGGGGGACCCTAACCCTAATGGCGGAAAGTGGGTACCCTAACCCTAATGTCGGGAAGGGGGCACCCCAGCCATAATGTCAGACTGAGGGCACCCTAACCCTAATGTCGGGAAGAGGGCACCCCTAGCCCTAATGTCGGAGATAGGGGCGGGGGGGGCCCTAACCCTAATGTCGGAAAGGGGGGACCCTAACCCTAATGGCGGAAAGTGGGTACCCTAACCCTAATGTCGGGAGGGGGCACCCCAGCCATAATGTCAGACTGAGGGCACCCTAACCCTAATGTCGGGAAGAGGGCACCCCTAGCCCTAATGTCGGAGATAGGGGCGGGGGGGGCCCTAACCCTAATGTCGGAAAGGGGGGACCCTAACCCTAATGGCGGAAAGTGGGTACCCTAACCCTAATGTCGGGAAGGGGGCACCCCAGCCATAATGTCAGACTGAGGGCACCCTAACCCTAATGTCGGGAAGAGGGCACCCCTAGCCCTAATGTCGGAGATAGGGGCGGGGGGGGCCCTAACCCTAATGTCGGAAAGGGGGGACAACAACCCTAATGGCGGAAAGTGGGTACCCTAACCCTAATGTCGGGCAGGGGGCACCCCAGCCATAATGTCAGACTGAGGGCACCCTAACCCTAATGTCGGGAAGAGGGCACCCCTAGCCCTAATGTCGGAGATAGGGGCGGGGGGGGCCCTAACCCTAATGTCGGAAAGGGGGGACCCTAACCCTAATGGCGGAAAGTGGGTACCCTAACCCTAATGTCGGGAAGGGGGCACCCCAGCCATAATGTCAGACTGAGGGCACCCTAACCCTAATGTCGGGAAGAGGGCACCCCTAGCCCTAATGTCGGAGATAGGGGCGGGGGGGGCCCTAACCCTAATGTCGGAAAGGGGGGACCCCAACCCTAATGGCGGAAAGTGGGTACCCTAACCCTAATGTCGGGAAGGGGGCACCCCAGCCATAATGTCAGACTGAGGGCACCCTAACCCTAATGTCGGGAAGAGGGCACCCCTAGCCCTAATGTCGGAGATAGGGGCGGGGGGGGCCCTAACCCTAATGTCGGAAAGGGGGGACAACAACCCTAATGGCGGAAAGTGGGTACCCTAACCCTAATGTCGGGAAGGGGGCACCCCAGCCATAATGTCAGACTGAGGGCACCCTAACCCTAAGGTCGGGAAGAGGGCACCCCTAGCCCTAATGTCGGAGATAGGGGCGGGGGGGGCCCTAACCCTAATGTCGGAAAGGGGGGACCCTAACCCTAATGGCGGAAAGTGGGTACCCTAACCCTAATGTCGGGAAGGGGGCACCCCAGCCATAATGTCAGACTGAGGGCACCCTAACCCTAATGTCGGGAAGAGGGCACCCCTAGCCCTAATGTCGGAGATAGGGGCGGGGGGGGCCCTAACCCTAATGTCGGAAAGGGGGGACCCTAACCCTAATGGCGGAAAGTGGGTACCCTAACCCTAATGTCGGGAAGGGGGCACCCCAGCCATAATGTCAGACTGAGGGCACCCTAACCCTAATGTCGGGAAGAGGGCACCCCTAGCCCTAATGTCGGAGATAGGGGCGGGGGGGGCCCTAACCCTAATGTCGGAAAGGGGGGACAACAACCCTAATGGCGGAAAGTGGGTACCCTAACCCTAATGTCGGGAAGGGGGCACCCCAGCCATAATGTCAGACTGAGGGCACCCTAACCCTAATGTCGGGAAGAGGGCACCCCTAGCCCTAATGTCGGAGATAGGGGCGGGGGGGGCCCTAACCCTAATGTCGGAAAGGGGGGACCCTAACCCTAATGGCGGAAAGTGGGTACCCTAACCCTAATGCCGGGAGGGGGCACCCCAGCCATAATGTCAGACTGAGGGCACCCTAACCCTAATGTCGGGAAGAGGGCACCCCTAGCCCTAATGTCGGAGATAGGGGCGGGGGGGGCCCTAACCCTAATGTCGGAAAGGGGGGACAACAACCCTAATGGCGGAAAGTGGGTACCCTAACCCTAATGTCGGGAAGGGGGCACCCCAGCCATAATGTCAGACTGAGGGCACCCTAACCCTAATGTCGGGAAGAGGGCACCCCTAGCCCTAATGTCGGAGATAGGGGCGGGGGGGGCCCTAACCCTAATGTCGGAAAGGGGGGACCCTAACCCTAATGGCGGAAAGTGGGTACCCTAACCCTAATGTCGGGAAGGGGGCACCCCAGCCATAATGTCAGACTGAGGGCACCCTAACCCTAATGTCGGGAAGAGGGCACCCCTAGCCCTAATGTCGGAGATAGGGGCGGGGGGGGCCCTAACCCTAATGTCGGAAAGGGGGGACCCAACCCTAATGGCGGAAAGTGGGTACCCTAACCCTAATGTCGGGCAGGGGGGGCACCCCAGCCATAATGTCAGACTGAGGGCACCCTAACCCTAATGTCGGGAAGAGGGCACCCCTAGCCCTAATGTCGGAGATAGGGGCGGGGGGGGCCCTAACCCTAATGTCGGAAAGGGGGGACCCTAACCCTAATGGCGGAAAGTGGGTACCCTAACCCTAATGTCGGGAAGGGGGCACCCCAGCCATAATGTCAGACTGAGGGCACCCTAACCCTAATGTCGGGAAGAGGGCACCCCTAGCCCTAATGTCGGAGATAGGGGCGGGGGGGCCCTAACCCTAATGTCGGAAAGGGGGGACAACAACCCTAATGGCGGAAAGTGGGTACCCTAACCCTAATGTCGGGAAGGGGGCACCCCAGCCATAATGTCAGACTGAGGGCACCCTAACCCTAATGTCGGGAAGAGGGCACCCCTAGCCCTAATGTCGGAGATAGGGGCGGGGGGGGCCCTAACCCTAATGTCGGAAAGGGGGGACCCGAACCCTAATGGCGGAAAGTGGGTACCCTAACCCTAATGTCGGGAAGGGGGCACCCCAGCCATAATGTCAGACTGAGGGCACCCTAACCCTAATGTCGGGAAGAGGGCACCCCTAGCCCTAATGTCGGAGATAGGGGCGGGGGGGGCCCTAACCCTAATGTCGGAAAGGGGGGACAACAACCCTAATGGCGGAAAGTGGGTACCCTAACCCTAATGTCGGGAAGGGGGCACCCCAGCCATAATGTCAGACTGAGGGCACCCTAACCCTAATGTCGGGAAGAGGGCACCCCTAGCCCTAATGTCGGAGATAGGGGCGGGGGGGGCCCTAACCCTAATGTCGGAAAGGGGGGACCCTAACCCTAATGGCGGAAAGTGGGTACCCTAACCCTAATGTCGGGAAGGGGGCACCCCAGCCATAATGTCAGACTGAGGGCACCCTAACCCTAATGTCGGGAAGAGGGCACCCCTAGCCCTAATGTCGGAGATAGGGGCGGGGGGGGCCCTAACCCTAATGTCGGAAAGGGGGGACCCTAACCCTAATGGCGGAAAGTGGGTACCCTAACCCTAATGTCGGGAAGGGGGCACCCCAGCCATAATGTCAGACTGAGGGCACCCTAACCCTAATGTCGGGAAGAGGGCACCCCTAGCCCTAATGTCGGAGATAGGGGCGGGGGGGGCCCTAACCCTAATGTCGGAAAGGGGGGACCCTAACCCTAATGGCGGAAAGTGGGTACCCTAACCCTAATGTCGGGAAGGGGGCACCCCAGCCATAATGTCAGACTGAGGGCACCCTAACCCTAATGTCGGGAAGAGGGCACCCCTAGCCCTAATGTCGGAGATAGGGGCGGGGGGGGCCCTAACCCTAATGTCGGAAAGGGGGGACCCAACCCTAATGGCGGAAAGTGGGTACCCTAACCCTAATGTCGGGAGGGGGCACCCCAGCCATAATGTCAGACTGAGGGCACCCTAACCCTAATGTCGGGAAGAGGGCACCCCTAGCCCTAATGTCGGAGATAGGGGCGGGGGGGGCCCTAACCCTAATGTCGGAAAGGGGGGACCCTAACCCTAATGGCGGAAAGTGGGTACCCTAACCCTAATGTCGGGAAGGGGGCACCCCAGCCATAATGTCAGACTGAGGGCACCCTAACCCTAATGTCGGGAAGAGGGCACCCCTAGCCCTAATGTCGGAGATAGGGGCGGGGGGGGCCCTAACCCTAATGTCGGAAAGGGGGGACCCTAACCCTAATGGCGGAAAGTGGGTACCCTAACCCTAATGTCGGGAAGGGGGCACCCCAGCCATAATGTCAGACTGAGGGCACCCTAACCCTAATGTCGGGAAGAGGGCACCCCTAGCCCTAATGTCGGAGATAGGGGCGGGGGGGGCCCTAACCCTAATGTCGGAAAGGGGGGACCCTAACCCTAATGGCGGAAAGTGGGTACCCTAACCCTAATGTCGGGAAGGGGGCACCCCAGCCATAATGTCAGACTGAGGGCACCCTAACCCTAATGTCGGGAAGAGGGCACCCCTAGCCCTAATGTCGGAGATAGGGGCGGGGGGGGCCCTAACCCTAATGTCGGAAAGGGGGGACCCTAACCCTAATGGCGGAAAGTGGGTACCCTAACCCTAATGTCGGGCAGGGGGCACCCCAGCCATAATGTCAGACTGAGGGCACCCTAACCCTAATGTCGGGAAGAGGGCACCCCTAGCCCTAATGTCGGAGATAGGGGCGGGGGGGGCCCTAACCCTAATGTCGGAAAGGGGGGACAACAACCCTAATGGCGGAAAGTGGGTACCCTAACCCTAATGTCGGGAAGGGGGCACCCCAGCCATAATGTCAGACTGAGGGCACCCTAACCCTAATGTCGGGAAGAGGGCACCCCTAGCCCTAATGTCGGAGATAGCGGCGGGGGGGGCCCTAACCCTAATGTCGGAAAGGGGGGACCCAAACCCTAATGGCGGAAAGTGGGTACCCTAACCCTAATGTCGGGAAGGGGGCACCCCAGCCATAATGTCAGACTGAGGGCACCCTAACCCTAATGTCGGGAAGAGGGCACCCCTAGCCCTAATGTCGGAGATAGGGGCGGGGGGGGCCCTAACCCTAATGTCGGAAAGGGGGGACACAAACCCTAATGGCGGAAAGTGGGTACCCTAACCCTAATGTCGGGAAGGGGGCACCCCAGCCATAATGTCAGACTGAGGGCACCCTAACCCTAATGTCGGGAAGAGGGCACCCCTAGCCCTAATGTCGGAGATAGGGGCGGGGGGGGCCCTAACCCTAATGTCGGAAAGGGGGGACCAGAACCCTACTGGCGGAAAGTGGGTACCCTAACCCTAATGTCGGGAAGGGGGCACCCCAGCCATAATGTCAGACTGAGGGCACCCTAACCCTAATGTCGGGAAGAGGGCACCCCTAGCCCTAATGTCGGAGATAGGGGCGGGGGGGGCCCTAACCCTAATGTCGGAAAGGGGGGACCCTAACCCTAATGGCGGAAAGTGGGTACCCTAACCCTAATGTCGGGAAGGGGGCACCCCAGCCATAATGTCAGACTGAGGGCACCCTAACCCTAATGTCGGGAAGAGGGCACCCCTAGCCCTAATGTCGGATATAGGGGCGGGGGGGGCCCTAACCCTAATGTCGGAAAGGGGGGACCCTAACCCTAATGGCGGAAAGTGGGTACCCTAACCCTAATGTCGGGAGGGGGCACCCCAGCCATAATGTCAGACTGAGGGCACCCTAACCCTAATGTCGGGAAGAGGGCACCCCTAGCCCTAATGTCGGAGATAGGGGCGGGGGGGGCCCTAACCCTAATGTCGGAAAGGGGGGACCCTAACCCTAATGGCGGAAAGTGGGTACCCTAACCCTAATGTCGGGAAGGGGGCACCCCAGCCATAATGTCAGACTGAGGGCACCCTAACCCTAATGTCGGGAAGAGGGCACCCCTAGCCCTAATGTCGGAGATAGGGGCGGGGGGGGCCCTAACCCTAATGTCGGAAAGGGGGGACCCTAACCCTAATGGCGGAAAGTGGGTACCCTAACCCTAATGTCGGGAAGGGGGCACCCCAGCCATAATGTCAGACTGAGGGCACCCTAACCCTAATGTCGGGAAGAGGGCACCCCTAGCCCTAATGTCGGAGATAGGGGCGGGGGGGGCCCTAACCCTAATGTCGGAAAGGGGGGACCCTAACCCTAATGGCGGAAAGTGGGTACCCTAACCCTAATGTCGGGAAGGGGGCACCCCAGCCATAATGTCAGACTGAGGGCACCCTAACCCTAATGTCGGGAAGAGGGCACCCCTAGCCCTAATGTCGGAGATAGGGGCGGGGGGGGCCCTAACCCTAATGTCGGAAAGGGGGGACCCAACCCTAATGGCGGAAAGTGGGTACCCTAACCCTAATGTCGGGAAGGGGGCACCCCAGCCATAATGTCAGACTGAGGGCACCCTAACCCTAATGTCGGGAAGAGGGCACCCCTAGCCCTAATGTCGGAGATAGGGGCGGGGGGGGCCCTAACCCTAATGTCGGAAAGGGGGGACCCTAACCCTAATGGCGGAAAGTGGGTACCCTAACCCTAATGTCGGGAAGGGGGCACCCCAGCCATAATGTCAGACTGAGGGCACCCTAACCCTAATGACGGGAAGAGGGCACCCCTAGCCCTAATGTCGGAGATAGGGGCGGGGGGGGCCCTAACCCTAATGTCGGAAAGGGGGGACAACAACCCAAATGGCGGAAAGTGGGTACCCTAACCCTAATGTCGGGAAGGGGGCACCCCAGCCATAATGTCAGACTGAGGGCACCCTAACCCTAATGTCGGGAAGAGGGCACCCCTAGCCCTAATGTCGGAGATAGGGGCGGGGGGGGCCCTAACCCTAATGTCGGAAAGGGGGGACCCTAACCCTAATGGCGGAAAGTGGGTACCCTAACCCTAATGTCGGGAGGGGGCACCCCAGCCATAATGTCAGACTGAGGGCACCCTAACCCTAATGTCGGGAAGAGGGCACCCCTAGCCCTAATGTCGGAGATAGGGGCGGGGGGGGCCCTAACCCTAATGTCGGAAAGGGGGGACAACAACCCTAATGGCGGAAAGTGGGTACCCTAACCCTAATGTCGGGAAGGGGGCACCCCAGCCATAATGTCAGACTGAGGGCACCCTAACCCTAATGTCGGGAAGAGGGCACCCCTAGCCCTAATGTCGGAGATAGGGGCGGGGGGGGCCCTAACCCTAATGTCGGAAAGGGGGGACCCTAACCCTAATGGCGGAAAGTGGGTACCCTAACCCTAATGTCGGGAAGGGGGCACCCCAGCCATAATGTCAGACTGAGGGCACCCTAACCCTAATGTCGGGAAGAGGGCACCCCTAGCCCTAATGTCGGAGATAGGGGCGGGGGGGGCCCTAACCCTAATGTCGGTAAGGGGGGACCCTAACCCTAATGGCGGAAAGTGGGTACCCTAACCCTAATGTCGGGAAGGGGGCACCCCAGCCATAATGTCAGACTGAGGGCACCCTAACCCTAATGTCGGGAAGAGGGCACCCCTAGCCCTAATGTCGGAGATAGGGGCGGGGGGGGCCCTAACCCTAATGTCGGAAAGGGGGGACCCTAACCCTAATGGCGGAAAGTGGGTACCCTAACCCTAATGTCGGGAAGGGGGCACCCCAGCCATAATGTCAGACTGAGGGCACCCTAACCCTAATGTCGGGAAGAGGGCACCCCTAGCCCTAATGTCGGAGATAGGGGCGGGGGGGGCCCTAACCCTAATGTCGGAAAGGGGGGACAACAACCCTAATGGCGGAAAGTGGGTACCCTAACCCTAATGTCGGGAAGGGGGCACCCCAGCCATAATGTCAGACTGAGGGCACCCTAACCCTAATGTCGGGAAGAGGGCACCCCTAGCCCTAATGTCGGAGATAGGGGCGGGGGGGGCCCTAACCCTAATGTCGGAAAGGGGGGACCCTAACCCTAATGGCGGAAAGTGGGTACCCTAACCCTAATGTCGGGAAGGGGGCACCCCAGCCATAATGTCAGACAGAGGGCACCCTAACCCAAATGACGGGAAGAGGGCACCCCTAGCCCTAATGTCGGAGATAGGGGCGGGGGGGGCCCTAACCCTAATGTCGGAAAGGGGGGACCCTAACCCTAATGGCGGAAAGTGGGTACCCTAACCCTAATGTCGGGAAGGGGGCACCCCAGCCATAATGTCAGACTGAGGGCACCCTAACCCTAATGTCGGGAAGAGGGCACCCCTAGCCCTAATGTCGGAGATAGGGGCGGGGGGGGCCCTAACCCTAATGTCGGAAAGGGGGGACCCTAACCCTAATGGCGGAAAGTGGGTACCCTAACCCTAATGTCGGGAAGGGGGCACCCCAGCCATAATGTCAGACTGAGGGCACCCTAACCCTAATGTCGGGAAGAGGGCACCCCTAGCCCTAATGTCGGAGATAGGGGCGGGGGGGGCCCTAACCCTAATGTCGGAAAGGGGGGACAACAACCCTAATGGCGGAAAGTGGGTACCCTAACCCTAATGTCGGGCAGGGGGCACCCCAGCCATAATGTCAGACTGAGGGCACCCTAACCCTAATGTCGGGAAGAGGGCACCCCTAGCCCTAATGTCGGAGATAGGGGCGGGGGGGGCCCTAACCCTAATGTCGGAAAGGGGGGACAACAACCCTAATGGCGGAAAGTGGGTACCCTAACCCTAATGTCGGGAAGGGGGCACCCCAGCCATAATGTCAGACTGAGGGCACCCTAACCCTAATGTCGGGAAGAGGGCACCCCTAGCCCTAATGTCGGAGATAGGGGCGGGGGGGGCCCTAACCCTAATGTCGGAAAGGGGGGACCCTAACCCTAATGGCGGAAAGTGGGTACCCTAACCCTAATGTCGGGAAGGGGGCACCCCAGCCATAATGTCAGACTGAGGGCACCCTAACCCTAATGTCGGGAAGAGGGCACCCCTAGCCCTAATGTCGGAGATAGGGGCGGGGGGGGCCCTAACCCTAATGTCGGAAAGGGGGGACCCTAACCCTAATGGCGGAAAGTGGGTACCCTAACCCTAATGTCGGGCAGGGGGCACCCCAGCCATAATGTCAGACTGAGGGCACCCTAACCCTAATGTCGGGAAGAGGGCACCCCTAGCCCTAATGTCGGAGATAGGGGCGGGGGGGCCCTAACCCTAATGTCGGAAAGGGGGGACCCTAACCCTAATGGCGGAAAGTGGGTACCCTAACCCTAATGTCGGGCAGGGGGCACCCCAGCCATAATGTCAGACTGAGGGCACCCTAACCCTAATGTCGGGAAGAGGGCACCCCTAGCCCTAATGTCGGAGATAGGGGCGGGGGGGGCCCTAACCCTAATGTCGGAAAGGGGGGACAACAACCCTAATGGCGGAAAGTGGGTACCCTAACCCTAATGTCGGGCAGGGGGCACCCCAGCCATAATGTCAGACTGAGGGCACCCTAACCCTAATGTCGGGAAGAGGGCACCCCTAGCCCTAATGTCGGAGATAGGGGCGGGGGGGGCCCTAACCCTAATGTCGGAAAGGGGGGACCCTAACCCTAATGGCGGAAAGTGGGTACCCTAACCCTAATGTCGGGCAGGGGGCACCCCAGCCATAATGTCAGACTGAGGGCACCCTAACCCTAATGTCGGGAAGAGGGCACCCCTAGCCCTAATGTCGGAGATAGGGGCGGGGGGGGCCCTAACCCTAATGTCGGAAAGGGGGGACCCTAACCCTAATGGCGGAAAGTGGGTACCCTAACCCTAATGTCGGGCAGGGGGCACCCCAGCCATAATGTCAGACTGAGGGCACCCTAACCCTAATGTCGGGAAGAGGGCACCCCTAGCCCTAATGTCGGAGATAGGGGCGGGGGGGGCCCTAACCCTAATGTCGGAAAGGGGGGACAACTAACCCTAATGGCGGAAAGTGGGTACCCTAACCCTAATGTCGGGCAGGGGGCACCCCAGTCATAATGTCAGACTGAGGGCACCCTAACCCTAATGTCGGGAAGAGGGCACCCCTAGCCCTAATGTCGGAGATAGGGGCGGGGGGGGCCCTAACCCTAATGTCGGAAAGGGGGGACAACTAACCCTAATGGCGGAAAGTGGGTACCCTAACCCTAATGTCGGGCAGGGGGCACCCCAGCCATAATGTCAGACTGAGGGCACCCTAACCCTAATGTCGGGAAGAGGGCACCCCTAGCCCTAATGTCGGAGATAGGGGCGGGGGGGGCCCTAACCCTAATGTCGGAAAGGGGGGACCCTAACCCTAATGGCGGAAAGTGGGTACCCTAACCCTAATGTCGGGCAGGGGGCACCCCAGCCATAATGTCAGACTGAGGGCACCCTAACCCTAATGTCGGGAAGAGGGCACCCCTAGCCCTAATGTCGGAGATAGGGGCGGGGGGGGCCCTAACCCTAATGTCGGAAAGGGGGGACAACAACCCTAATGGCGGAAAGTGGGTACCCTAACCCTAATGTCGGGAAGGGGGCACCCCAGCCATAATGTCAGACTGAGGGCACCCTAACCCTAATGTCGGGAAGAGGGCACCCCTAGCCCTAATGTCGGAGATAGGGGCGGGGGGGGCCCTAACCCTAATGTCGGAAAGGGGGGACCCTAACCCTAATGGCGGAAAGTGGGTACCCTAACCCTAATGTCGGGCAGGGGGCACCCCAGCCATAATGTCAGACTGAGGGCACCCTAACCCTAATGTCGGGAAGAGGGCACCCCTAGCCCTAATGTCGGAGATAGGGGCGGGGGGGGCCCTAACCCTAATGTCGGAAAGGGGGGACCCTAACCCTAATGGCGGAAAGTGGGTACCCTAACCCTAATGTCGGGCAGGGGGCACCCCAGCCATAATGTCAGACTGAGGGCACCCTAACCCTAATGTCGGGAAGAGGGCACCCCTAGCCCTAATGTCGGAGATAGGGGCGGGGGGGGCCCTAACCCTAATGTCGGAAAGGGGGGACCCAACCCTAATGGCGGAAAGTGGGTACCCTAACCCTAATGTCGGGCAGGGGGCACCCCAGCCATAATGTCAGACTGAGGGCACCCTAACCCTAATGTCGGGAAGAGGGCACCCCTAGCCCTAATGTCGGAGATAGGGGCGGGGGGGGCCCTAACCCTAATGTCGGAAAGGGGGGACAACAACCCTAATGGCGGAAAGTGGGTACCCTAACCCTAATGTCGGGCAGGGGGCACCCCAGCCATAATGTCAGACTGAGGGCACCCTAACCCTAATGTCGGGAAGAGGGCACCCCTAGCCCTAATGTCGGAGATAGGGGCGGGGGGGGCCCTAACCCTAATGTCGGAAAGGGGGGACAACAACCCTAATGGCGGAAAGTGGGTACCCTAACCCTAATGTCGGGCAGGGGGCACCCCAGCCATAATGTCAGACTGAGGGCACCCTAACCCTAATGTCGGGAAGAGGGCACCCCTAGCCCTAATGTCGGAGATAGGGGCGGGGGGGGCCCTAACCCTAATGTCGGAAAGGGGGGACCCTAACCCTAAGGGCGGAAAGTGGGTACCCTAACCCTAATGTCGGGCAGGGGGCACCCCAGCCATAATGTCAGACTGAGGGCACCCTAACCCTAATGTCGGGAAGAGGGCACCCCTAGCCCTAATGTCGGAGATAGGGGCGGGGGGGGCCCTAACCCTAATGTCGGAAAGGGGGGACCCTAACCCTAATGGCGGAAAGTGGGTACCCTAACCCTAATGTCGGGCAGGGGGCACCCCAGCCATAATGTCAGACTGAGGGCACCCTAACCCTAATGTCGGGAAGAGGGCACCCCTAGCCCTAATGTCGGAGATAGGGGCGGGGGGGGCCCTAACCCTAATGTCGGAAAGGGGGGACAACAACCCTAATGGCGGAAAGTGGGTACCCTAACCCTAATGTCGGGCAGGGGGCACCCCAGCCATAATGTCAGACTGAGGGCACCCTAACCCTAATGTCGGGAAGAGGGCACCCCTAGCCCTAATGTCGGAGATAGGGGCGGGGGGGGCCCTAACCCTAATGTCGGAAAGGGGGGACCCTAACCCTAATGGCGGAAAGTGGGTACCCTAACCCTAATGTCGGGCAGGGGGCACCCCAGCCATAATGTCAGACTGAGGGCACCCTAACCCTAATGTCGGGAAGAGGGCACCCCTAGCCCTAATGTCGGAGATAGGGGCGGGGGGGGCCCTAACCCTAATGTCGGAAAGGGGGGACAACTAACCCTAATGGCGGAAAGTGGGTACCCTAACCCTAATGTCGGGCAGGGGGCACCCCAGCCATAATGTCAGACTGAGGGCACCCTAACCCTAATGTCGGGAAGAGGGCACCCCTAGCCCTAATGTCGGAGATAGGGGCGGGGGGGGCCCTAACCCTAATGTCGGAAAGGGGGGACCCTAACCCTAATGGCGGAAAGTGGGTACCCTAACCCTAATTTCGGGAGGGGGCACCCCAGCCATAATGTCAGACTGAGGGCACCCTAACCCTAATGTCGGGAAGAGGGCACCCCTAGCCCTAATGTCGGAGATAGGGGCGGGGGGGGCCCTAACCCTAATGTCGGAAAGGGGGGACCCTAACCCTAATGGCGGAAAGTGGGTACCCTAACCCTAATGTCGGGCAGGGGGCACCCCAGCCATAATGTCAGACTGAGGGCACCCTAACCCTAATGTCGGGAAGAGGGCACCCCTAGCCCTAAT
Organism: Melopsittacus undulatus; assembly: GCF_012275295.1. Classification (NCBI taxonomy): domain Eukaryota; kingdom Metazoa; phylum Chordata; class Aves; order Psittaciformes; family Psittaculidae; genus Melopsittacus; species Melopsittacus undulatus. The sequence goes on along the minus strand of NW_022994014.1, from coordinate 113,816 downwards.
GTCGGAGATAGGGGCGGGGGGGGCCCTAACCCTAATGTCGGAAAGGGGGGACCCTAACCCTACTGGCGGAAAGTGGGTACCCTAACCCTAATGTCGGGCAGGGGGCACCCCAGCCATAATGTCAGACTGAGGGCACCCTAACCCTAATGTCGGGAAGAGGGCACCCCTAGCCCTAATGTCGGAGATAGGGGCGGGGGGGGCCCTAACCCTAATGTCGGAAAGGGGGGACCCTAACCCTAATGGCGGAAAGTGGGTACCCTAACCCTAATGTCGGGCAGGGGGCACCCCAGCCATAATGTCAGACTGAGGGCACCCTAACCCTAATGTCGGGAAGAGGGCACCCCTAGCCCTAATGTCGGAGATAGGGGCGGGGGGGGCCCTAACCCTAATGTCGGAAAGGGGGGACCCTAACCCTAATGGCGGAAAGTGGGTACCCTAACCCTAATGTCGGGCAGGGGGCACCCCAGCCATAATGTCAGACTGAGGGCACCCTAACCCTAATGTCGGGAAGAGGGCACCCCTAGCCCTAATGTCGGAGATAGGGGCGGGGGGGGCCCTAACCCTAATGTCGGAAAGGGGGGACAACAACCCTAATGGCGGAAAGTGGGTACCCTAACCCTAATGTCGGGCAGGGGGCACCCCAGCCATAATGTCAGACTGAGGGCACCCTAACCCTAATGTCGGGAAGAGGGCACCCCTAGCCCTAATGTCGGAGATAGGGGCGGGGGGGGCCCTAACCCTAATGTCGGAAAGGGGGGACCCTAACCCTAATGGCGGAAAGTGGGTACCCTAACCCTAATGTCGGGCAGGGGGCACCCCAGCCATAATGTCAGACTGAGGGCACCCTAACCCTAATGTCGGGAAGAGGGCACCCCTAGCCCTAATGTCGGAGATAGGGGCGGGGGGGGCCCTAACCCTAATGTCGGAAAGGGGGGACAACAACCCTAATGGCGGAAAGTGGGTACCCTAACCCTAATGTCGGGCAGGGGGCACCCCAGCCATAATGTCAGACTGAGGGCACCCTAACCCTAATGTCGGGAAGAGGGCACCCCTAGCCCTAATGTCGGAGATAGGGGCGGGGGGGGCCCTAACCCTAATGTCGGAAAGGGGGGACCCTAACCCTAATGGCGGAAAGTGGGTACCCTAACCCTAATGTCGGGCAGGGGGCACCCCAGCCATAATGTCAGACTGAGGGCACCCTAACCCTAATGTCGGGAAGAGGGCACCCCTAGCCCTAATGTCGGAGATAGGGGCGGGGGGGGCCCTAACCCTAATGTCGGAAAGGGGGGACCCTAACCCTAATGGCGGAAAGTGGGTACCCTAACCCTAATGTCGGGAAGGGGGCACCCCAGCCATAATGTCAGACTGAGGGCACCCTAACCCTAATGTCGGGAAGAGGGCACCCCTAGCCCTAATGTCGGAGATAGGGGCGGGGGGGGCCCTAACCCTAATGTCGGAAAGGGGGGACCCTAACCCTAATGGCGGAAAGTGGGTACCCTAACCCTAATGTCGGGCAGGGGGCACCCCAGCCATAATGTCAGACTGAGGGCACCCTAACCCTAATGTCGGGAAGAGGGCACCCCTAGCCCTAATGTCGGAGATAGGGGCGGGGGGGGCCCTAACCCTAATGTCGGAAAGGGGGGACCCTAACCCTAATGGCGGAAAGTGGGTACCCTAACCCTAATGTCGGGCAGGGGGCACCCCAGCCATAATGTCAGACTGAGGGCACCCTAACCCTAATGTCGGGAAGAGGGCACCCCTAGCCCTAATGTCGGAGATAGGGGCGGGGGGGGCCCTAACCCTAATGTCGGAAAGGGGGGACCCAACCCTAATGGCGGAAAGTGGGTACCCTAACCCTAATGTCGGGCAGGGGGCACCCCAGCCATAATGTCAGACTGAGGGCACCCTAACCCTAATGTCGGGAAGAGGGCACCCCTAGCCCTAATGTCGGAGATAGGGGCGGGGGGGGCCCTAACCCTAATGTCGGAAAGGGGGGACCCTAACCCTAATGGCGGAAAGTGGGTACCCTAACCCTAATGTCGGGAGGGGGCACCCCAGCCATAATGTCAGACTGAGGGCACCCTAACCCTAATGTCGGGAAGAGGGCACCCCTAGCCCTAATGTCGGAGATAGGGGCGGGGGGGGCCCTAACCCTAATGTCGGAAAGGGGGGACCCTAACCCTAATGGCGGAAAGTGGGTACCCTAACCCTAATGTCGGGCAGGGGGCACCCCAGCCATAATGTCAGACTGAGGGCACCCTAACCCTAATGTCGGGAAGAGGGCACCCCTAGCCCTAATGTCGGAGATAGGGGCGGGGGGGGCCCTAACCCTAATGTCGGAAAGGGGGGACCCTAACCCTAATGGCGGAAAGTGGGTACCCTAACCCTAATGTCGGGCAGGGGGCACCCCAGCCATAATGTCAGACTGAGGGCACCCTAACCCTAATGTCGGGAAGAGGGCACCCCTAGCCCTAATGTCGGAGATAGGGGCGGGGGGGGCCCTAACCCTAATGTCGGAAAGGGGGGACCCTAACCCTAATGGCGGAAAGTGGGTACCCTAACCCTAATGTCGGGAAGGGGGCACCCCAGCCATAATGTCAGACTGAGGGCACCCTAACCCTAATGTCGGGAAGAGGGCACCCCTAGCCCTAATGTCGGAGATAGGGGCGGGGGGGGCCCTAACCCTAATGTCGGAAAGGGGGGACCCTAACCCTAATGGCGGAAAGTGGGTACCCTAACCCTAATGTCGGGCAGGGGGCACCCCAGCCATAATGTCAGACTGAGGGCACCCTAACCCTAATGTCGGGAAGAGGGCACCCCTAGCCCTAATGTCGGAGATAGGGGCGGGGGGGGCCCTAACCCTAATGTCGGAAAGGGGGGACCCTAACCCTAATGGCGGAAAGTGGGTACCCTAACCCTAATGTCGGGCAGGGGGCACCCCAGCCATAATGTCAGACTGAGGGCACCCTAACCCTAATGTCGGGAAGAGGGCACCCCTAGCCCTAATGTCGGAGATAGGGGCGGGGGGGGCCCTAACCCTAATGTCGGAAAGGGGGGACCCTAACCCTAATGGCGGAAAGTGGGTACCCTAACCCTAATGTCGGGCAGGGGGCACCCCAGCCATAATGTCAGACTGAGGGCACCCTAACCCTAATGTCGGGAAGAGGGCACCCCTAGCCCTAATGTCGGAGATAGGGGCGGGGGGGGCCCTAACCCTAATGTCGGAAAGGGGGGACCCTAACCCTAATGGCGGAAAGTGGGTACCCTAACCCTAATGTCGGGCAGGGGGCACCCCAGCCATAATGTCAGACTGAGGGCACCCTAACCCTAATGTCGGGAAGAGGGCACCCCTAGCCCTAATGTCGGAGATAGGGGCGGGGGGGGCCCTAACCCTAATGTCGGAAAGGGGGGACCCTAACCCTAATGGCGGAAAGTGGGTACCCTAACCCTAATGTCGGGCAGGGGGCACCCCAGCCATAATGTCAGACTGAGGGCACCCTAACCCTAATGTCGGGAAGAGGGCACCCCTAGCCCTAATGTCGGAGATAGGGGCGGGGGGGGCCCTAACCCTAATGTCGGAAAGGGGGGACCCTAACCCTAATGGCGGAAAGTGGGTACCCTAACCCTAATGTCGGGAAGGGGGCACCCCAGCCATAATGTCAGACTGAGGGCACCCTAACCCTAATGTCGGGAAGAGGGCACCCCTAGCCCTAATGTCGGAGATAGGGGCGGGGGGGGCCCTAACCCTAATGTCGGAAAGGGGGGACCCTAACCCTAATGGCGGAAAGTGGGTACCCTAACCCTAATGTCGGGCAGGGGGCACCCCAGCCATAATGTCAGACTGAGGGCACCCTAACCCTAATGTCGGGAAGAGGGCACCCCTAGCCCTAATGTCGGAGATAGGGGCGGGGGGGGCCCTAACCCTAATGTCGGAAAGGGGGGACCCTAACCCTAATGGCGGAAAGTGGGTACCCTAACCCTAATGTCGGGAAGGGGGCACCCCAGCCATAATGTCAGACTGAGGGCACCCTAACCCTAATGTCGGGAAGAGGGCACCCCTAGCCCTAATGTCGGAGATAGGGGCGGGGGGGGCCCTAACCCTAATGTCGGAAAGGGGGGACCCTAACCCTAATGGCGGAAAGTGGGTACCCTAACCCTAATGTCGGGCAGGGGGCACCCCAGCCATAATGTCAGACTGAGGGCACCCTAACCCTAATGTCGGGAAGAGGGCACCCCTAGCCCTAATGTCGGAGATAGGGGCGGGGGGGCCCTAACCCTAATGTCGGAAAGGGGGGACCCAACCCTAATGGCGGAAAGTGGGTACCCTAACCCTAATGTCGGGAAGGGGGCACCCCAGCCATAATGTCAGACTGAGGGCACCCTAACCCTAATGTCGGGAAGAGGGCACCCCTAGCCCTAATGTCGGAGATAGGGGCGGGGGGGGCCCTAACCCTAATGTCGGAAAGGGGGGACCCAACCCTAATGGCGGAAAGTGGGTACCCTAACCCTAATGTCGGGAAGGGGGCACCCCAGCCATAATGTCAGACTGAGGGCACCCTAACCCTAATGTCGGGAAGAGGGCACCCCTAGCCCTAATGTCGGAGATAGGGGCGGGGGGGGCCCTAACCCTAATGTCGGAAAGGGGGGACCCTAACCCTAATGGCGGAAAGTGGGTACCCTAACCCTAATGTCGGGAAGGGGGCACCCCAGCCATAATGTCAGACTGAGGGCACCCTAACCCTAATGTCGGGAAGAGGGCACCCCTAGCCCTAATGTCGGAGATAGGGGCGGGGGGGGCCCTAACCCTAATGTCGGAAAGGGGGGACCCTAACCCTAATGGCGGAAAGTGGGTACCCTAACCCTAATGTCGGGAAGGGGGCACCCCAGCCATAATGTCAGACTGAGGGCACCCTAACCCTAATGTCGGGACGAGGGCACCCCTAGCCCTAATGTCGGAGATAGGGGCGGGGGGGGCCCTAACCCTAATGTCGGAAAGGGGGGACCCTAACCCTAATGGCGGAAAGTGGGTACCCTAACCCTAATGTCGGGAAGGGGGCACCCCAGCCATAATGTCAGACTGAGGGCACCCTAACCCTAATGTCGGGAAGAGGGCACCCCTAGCCCTAATGTCGGAGATAGGGGCGGGGGGGGCCCTAACCCTAATGTCGGAAAGGGGGGAACCAAAACCAAATGGCGGAAAGTGGGTACCCTAACCCTAATGTCGGGCAGGGGGCACCCCAGCCATAATGTCAGACTGAGGGCACCCTAACCCTAATGTCGGGAAGAGGGCACCCCTAGCCCTAATGTCGGAGATAGGGGCGGGGGGGGCCCTAACCCTAATGTCGGAAAGGGGGGACCCTAACCCTAATGGCGGAAAGTGGGTACCCTAACCCTAATGTCGGGAAGGGGGCACCCCAGCCATAATGTCAGACTGAGGGCACCCTAACCCTAATGTCGGGAAGAGGGCACCCCTAGCCCTAATGTCGGAGATAGGGGCGGGGGGGGCCCTAACCCTAATGTCGGAAAGGGGGGACCCTAACCCTAATGGCGGAAAGTGGGTACCCTAACCCTAATGTCGGGAAGGGGGCACCCCAGCCATAATGTCAGACTGAGGGCACCCTAACCCTAATGTCGGGAAGAGGGCACCCCTAGCCCTAATGTCGGAGATAGGGGCGGGGGGGGCCCTAACCCTAATGTCGGAAAGGGGGGACCCAACCCTAATGGCGGAAAGTGGGTACCCTAACCCTAATGTCGGGAAGGGGGCACCCCAGCCATAATGTCAGACTGAGGGCACCCTAACCCTAATGTCGGGAAGAGGGCACCCCTAGCCCTAATGTCGGAGATAGGGGCGGGGGGGGCCCTAACCCTAATGTCGGAAAGGGGGGACCCTAACCCTAATGGCGGAAAGTGGGTACCCTAACCCTAATGTCGGGAAGGGGGCACCCCAGCCATAATGTCAGACTGAGGGCACCCTAACCCTAAGGTCGGGAAGAGGGCACCCCTAGCCCTAATGTCGGAGATAGGGGCGGGGGGGGCCCTAACCCTAATGTCGGAAAGGGGGGACCCTAACCCTAATGGCGGAAAGTGGGTACCCTAACCCTAATGTCGGGAAGGGGGCACCCCAGCCATAATGTCAGACTGAGGGCACCCTAACCCTAATGTCGGGAAGAGGGCACCCCTAGCCCTAATGTCGGAGATAGGGGCGGGGGGGGCCCTAACCCTAATGTCGGAAAGGGGGGACCCTAACCCTAATGGCGGAAAGTGGGTACCCTAACCCTAATGTCGGGAAGGGGGCACCCCAGCCATAATGTCAGACTGAGGGCACCCTAACCCTAATGTCGGGAAGAGGGCACCCCTAGCCCTAATGTCGGAGATAGGGGCGGGGGGGGCCCTAACCCTAATGTCGGAAAGGGGGGACCCTAACCCTAATGGCGGAAAGTGGGTACCCTAACCCTAATGTCGGGAAGGGGGCACCCCAGCCATAATGTCAGACTGAGGGCACCCTAACCCTAATGTCGGGAAGAGGGCACCCCTAGCCCTAATGTCGGAGATAGGGGCGGGGGGGGCCCTAACCCTAATGTCGGAAAGGGGGGACCCTAACCCTAATGGCGGAAAGTGGGTACCCTAACCCTAATGTCGGGAAGGGGGCACCCCAGCCATAATGTCAGACTGAGGGCACCCTAACCCTAATGTCGGGAAGAGGGCACCCCTAGCCCTAATGTCGGAGATAGGGGCGGGGGGGGCCCTAACCCTAATGTCGGAAAGGGGGGACCCTAACCCTAATGGCGGAAAGTGGGTACCCTAACCCTAATGTCGGGAAGGGGGCACCCCAGCCATAATGTCAGACTGAGGGCACCCTAACCCTAATGTCGGGAAGAGGGCACCCCGAGCCCTAATGTCGGAGATAGGGGCGGGGGGGGCCCTAACCCTAATGTCGGAAAGGGGGGACCCTAACCCTAATGGCGGAAAGTGGGTACCCTAACCCTAATGTCGGGAAGGGGGCACCCCAGCCATAATGTCAGACTGAGGGCACCCTAACCCTAATGTCGGGAAGAGGGCACCCCTAGCCCTAATGTCGGAGATAGGGGCGGGGGGGGCCCTAACCCTAATGTCGGAAAGGGGGGACCCTAACCCTAATGGCGGAAAGTGGGTACCCTAACCCTAATGTCGGGAAGGGGGCACCCCAGCCATAATGTCAGACTGAGGGCACCCTAACCCTAATGTCGGGAAGAGGGCACCCCTAGCCCTAATGTCGGAGATAGGGGCGGGGGGGGCCCTAACCCTAATGTCGGAAAGGGGGGACCCTAACCCTAATGGCGGAAAGTGGGTACCCTAACCCTAATGTCGGGAAGGGGGCACCCCAGCCATAATGTCAGACTGAGGGCACCCTAACCCTAATGTCGGGAAGAGGGCACCCCTAGCCCTAATGTCGGAGATAGGGGCGGGGGGGGCCCTAACCCTAATGTCGGAAAGGGGGGACCCTAACCCTAATGGCGGAAAGTGGGTACCCTAACCCTAATGTCGGGAAGGGGGCACCCCAGCCATAATGTCAGACTGAGGGCACCCTAACCCTAATGTCGGGAAGAGGGCACCCCTAGCCCTAATGTCGGAGATAGGGGCGGGGGGGGCCCTAACCCTAATGGCGGAAAGGGGGGACCCAAACCCTAATGGCGGAAAGTGGGTACCCTAACCCTAAGGTCGGGACGGGGGCACCCCAGCCATAATGTCAGACTGAGGGCACCCTAACCCTAATGTCGGGAAGAGGGCACCCCTAGCCCTAATGTCGGAGATAGGGGCGGGGGGGGCCCTAACCCTAATGTCGGCAAGGGGGGACCCAACCCCTAATGGCGGAAAGTGGGTACCCTAACCCTAATGTCGGGAAGGGGGCACCCCAGCCATAATGTCAGACTGAGGGCACCCTAACCCTAATGTCGGGAAGAGGGCACCCCTAGCCCTAATGTCGGAGATAGGGGAGGGGGGGGCCCTAACCCTAATGTCGGAAAGGGGGGACCCTAACCCTAATGGCGGAAAGTGGGTACCCTAACCCTAATGTCGGGAAGGGGGCACCCCAGCCATAATGTCAGACTGAGGGCACCCTAACCCTAATGTCGGGAAGAGGGCACCCCTAGCCCTAATGTCGGAGATAGGGGCGGGGGGGGCCCTAACCCAAATGTCGGAAAGGGGGGACCCAAACCAAATGGCGGAAAGTGGGTACCCTAACCCTAATGTCGGGAAGGGGGCACCCCAGCCATAATGTCAGACTGAGGGCACCCTAACCCTAATGTCGGGAAGAGGGCACCCCTAGCCCTAATGTCGGAGATAGGGGCGGGGGGGGCCCTAACCCTAATGTCGGAAAGGGGGGACCCTAACCCTAATGGCGGAAAGTGGGTACCCTAACCCTAATGTCGGGAAGGGGGCACCCCAGCCATAATGTCAGACTGAGGGCACCCTAACCCTAATGTCGGGAAGAGGGCACCCCTAGCCCTAATGTCGGAGATAGGGGCGGGGGGGGCCCTAACCCTAATGTCGGAAAGGGGGGACCCTAACCCTAATGGCGGAAAGTGGGTACCCTAACCCTAATGTCGGGAAGGGGGCACCCCAGCCATAATGTCAGACTGAGGGCACCCTAACCCTAATGTCGGGAAGAGGGCACCCCTAGCCCTAATGTCGGAGATAGGGGCGGGGGGGGCCCTAACCCTAATGTCGGAAAGGGGGGACCCAAACCCTAATGGCGGAAAGTGGGTACCCTAACCCTAATGTCGGGAAGGGGGCACCCCAGCCATAATGTCAGACTGAGGGCACCCTAACCCTAATGTCGGGAAGAGGGCACCCCTAGCCCTAATGTCGGAGATAGGGGCGGGGGGGGCCCTAACCCTAATGTCGGAAAGGGGGGACCCTAACCCTAATGGCGGAAAGTGGGTACCCTAACCCTAATGTCGGGAAGGGGGCACCCCAGCCATAATGTCAGACTGAGGGCACCCTAACCCTAATGTCGGGAAGAGGGCACCCCTAGCCCTAATGTCGGAGATAGGGGCGGGGGGGGCCCTAACCCTAATGTCGGAAAGGGGGGACAACAACCCTAATGGCGGAAAGTGGGTACCCTAACCCTAATGTCGGGAAGGGGGCACCCCAGCCATAATGTCAGACTGAGGGCACCCTAACCCTAATGTCGGGAAGAGGGCACCCCTAGCCCTAATGTCGGAGATAGGGGCGGGGGGGGCCCTAACCCTAATGTCGGAAAGGGGGGACCCTAACCCTAATGGCGGAAAGTGGGTACCCTAACCCTAATGTCGGGAAGGGGGCACCCCAGCCATAATGTCAGACTGAGGGCACCCTAACCCTAATGTCGGGAAGAGGGCACCCCTAGCCCTAATGTCGGAGATAGGGGCGGGGGGGGCCCTAACCCTAATGTCGGAAAGGGGGGACCCTAACCCTAATGGCGGAAAGTGGGTACCCTAACCCTAATGTCGGGAAGGGGGCACCCCAGCCATAATGTCAGACTGAGGGCACCCTAACCCTAATGTCGGGAAGAGGGCACCCCTAGCCCTAATGTCGGAGATAGGGGCGGGGGGGGCCCTAACCCTAATGTCGGAAAGGGGGGACAATAACCCTAATGGCGGAAAGTGGGTACCCTAACCCTAATGTCGGGAAGGGGGCACCCCAGCCATAATGTCAGACTGAGGGCACCCTAACCCTAATGTCGGGAAGAGGGCACCCCTAGCCCTAATGTCGGAGATAGGGGCGGGGGGGGCCCTAACCCTAATGTCGGAAAGGGGGGACCCTAACCCTAATGGCGGAAAGTGGGTACCCTAACCCTAATGTCGGGAAGGGGGCACCCCAGCCATAATGTCAGACTGAGGGCACCCTAACCCTAATGTCGGGAAGAGGGCACCCCTAGCCCTAATGTCGGAGATAGGGGCGGGGGGGGCCCTAACCCTAATGTCGGAAAGGGGGGACCCTAACCCTAATGGCGGAAAGTGGGTACCCTAACCCTAATGTCGGGAAGGGGGCACCCCAGCCATAATGTCAGACTGAGGGCACCCTAACCCTAATGTCGGGAAGAGGGCACCCGTAGCCCTAATGTCGGAGATAGGGGCGGGGGGGGCCCTAACCCTAATGTCGGAAAGGGGGGACCCTAACCCTAATGGCGGAAAGTGGGTACCCTAACCCTAATGTCGGGAAGGGGGCACCCCAGCCATAATGTCAGACTGAGGGCACCCTAACCCTAATGTCGGGAAGAGGGCACCCCTAGCCCTAATGTCGGAGATAGGGGCGGGGGGGGCCCTAACCCTAATGTCGGAAAGGGGGGACCCTAACCCTAATGGCGGAAAGTGGGTACCCTAACCCTAATGTCGGGAAGGGGGCACCCCAGCCATAATGTCAGACTGAGGGCACCCTAACCCTAATGTCGGGAAGAGGGCACCCCTAGCCCTAATGTCGGAGATAGGGGCGGGGGGGGCCCTAACCCTAATGTCGGAAAGGGGGGACCCTAACCCTAATGGCGGAAAGTGGGTACCCTAACCCTAATGTCGGGAAGGGGGCACCCCAGCCATAATGTCAGACTGAGGGCACCCTAACCCTAATGTCGGGAAGAGGGCACCCCTAGCCCTAATGTCGGAGATAGGGGCGGGGGGGGCCCTAACCCTAATGTCGGAAAGGGGGGACCCTAACCCTAATGGCGGAAAGTGGGTACCCTAACCCTAATGTCGGGAAGGGGGCACCCCAGCCATAATGTCAGACTGAGGGCACCCTAACCCTAATGTCGGGAAGAGGGCACCCCTAGCCCTAATGTCGGAGATAGGGGCGGGGGGGGCCCTAACCCTAATGTCGGAAAGGGGGGACCCTAACCCTAATGGCGGAAAGTGGGTACCCTAACCCTAATGTCGGGAAGGGGGCACCCCAGCCATAATGTCAGACTGAGGGCACCCTAACCCTAATGTCGGGAAGAGGGCACCCCTAGCCCTAATGTCGGAGATAGGGGCGGGGGGGGCCCTAACCCTAATGTCGGAAAGGGGGGACCCTAACCCTAATGGCGGAAAGTGGGTACCCTAACCCTAATGTCGGGAAGGGGGCACCCCAGCCATAATGTCAGACTGAGGGCACCCTAACCCTAATGTCGGGAAGAGGGCACCCCTAGCCCTAATGTCGGAGATAGGGGCGGGGGGGGCCCTAACCCTAATGTCGGAAAGGGGGGACCCTAACCCTAATGGCGGAAAGTGGGTACCCTAACCCTAATGTCGGGAAGGGGGCACCCCAGCCATAATGTCAGACTGAGGGCACCCTAACCCTAATGTCGGGAAGAGGGCACCCCTAGCCCTAATGTCGGAGATAGGGGCGGGGGGGGCCCTAACCCTAATGTCGGAAAGGGGGGACCCTAACCCTAATGGCGGAAAGTGGGTACCCTAACCCTAATGTCGGGAAGGGGGCACCCCAGCCATAATGTCAGACTGAGGGCACCCTAACCCTAATGTCGGGAAGAGGGCACCCCTAGCCCTAATGTCGGAGATAGGGGCGGGGGGGGCCCTAACCCTAATGTCGGAAAGGGGGGACCCTAACCCTAATGGCGGAAAGTGGGTACCCTAACCCTAATGTCGGGAAGGGGGCACCCCAGCCATAATGTCAGACTGAGGGCACCCTAACCCTAATGTCGGGAAGAGGGCACCCCTAGCCCTAATGTCGGAGATAGGGGCGGGGGGGCCCTAACCCTAATGTCGGAAAGGGGGGACCCTAACCCTAATGGCGGAAAGTGGGTACCCTAACCCTAATGTCGGGAAGGGGGCACCCCAGCCATAATGTCAGACTGAGGGCACCCTAACCCTAATGTCGGGAAGAGGGCACCCCTAGCCCTAATGTCGGAGATAGGGCCGGCGGGGCCCTAACCCTAATGTCGGAAAGGGGGGACCCTAACCCTAATGGCGGAAAGTGGGTACCCTAACCCTAATGTCGGGAAGGGGGCACCCCAGCCATAATGTCAGACTGAGGGCACCCTAACCCTAATGTCGGGAAGAGGGCACCCCTAGCCCTAATGTCGGAGATAGGGGCGGGGGGGGCCTAACCCTAATGTCGGAAAGGGGGGACCCTAACCCTAATGGCGGAAAGTGGGTACCCTAACCCTAATGTCGGGAAGGGGGCACCCCAGCCATAATGTCAGACTGAGGGCACCCTAACCCTAATGTCGGGAAGAGGGCACCCCTAGCCCTAATGTCGGAGATAGGGGCGGGGGGGCCCTAACCCTAATGTCGGAAAGGGGGGACCCTAACCCTAATGGCGGAAAGTGGGTACCCTAACCCTAATGTCGGGAAGGGGGCACCCCAGCCATAATGTCAGACTGAGGGCACCCTAACCCTAATGTCGGGAAGAGGGCACCCCTAGCCCTAATGTCGGAGATAGGGGCGGGGGGGCCCAAACCCTAATGTCGGAAAGGGGGGACCCTAACCCTAATGGCGGAAAGTGGGTACCCTAACCCTAATGTCGGGAAGGGGGCACCCCAGCCATAATGTCAGACTGAGGGCACCCTAACCCTAATGTCGGGAAGAGGGCACCCCTAGCCCTAATGTCGGAGATAGGGGCGGGGGGCCCTAACCCTAATGTCGGAAAGGGGGGACCCTAACCCTAATGGCGGAAAGTGGGTACCCTAACCCTAATGTCGGGAAGGGGGCACCCCAGCCATAATGTCAGACTGAGGGCACCCTAACCCTAATGTCGGGAAGAGGGCACCCCTAGCCCTAATGTCGGAGATAGGGGCGGGGGGCCCTAACCCTAATGTCGGAAAGGGGGGACCCTAACCCTAATGGCGGAAAGTGGGTACCCTAACCCTAATGTCGGGAAGGGGGCACCCCAGCCATAATGTCAGACTGAGGGCACCCTAACCCTAATGTCGGGAAGAGGGCACCCCTAGCCCTAATGTCGGAGATAGGGGCGGGGGGGCCCTAACCCTAATGTCGGAAAGGGGGGACCCTAACCCTAATGGCGGAAAGTGGGTACCCTAACCCTAATGTCGGGAAGGGGGCACCCCAGCCATAATGTCAGACTGAGGGCACCCTAACCCTAATGTCGGGAAGAGGGCACCCCTAGCCCTAATGTCGGAGATAGGGGCGGGGGGGCCCTAACCCTAATGTCGGAAAGGGGGGACCCTAACCCTAATGGCGGAAAGTGGGTACCCTAACCCTAATGTCGGGAAGGGGGCACCCCAGCCATAATGTCAGACTGAGGGCACCCTAACCCTAATGTCGGGAAGAGGGCACCCTAGCCCTAATGTCGGAGATAGGGGCGGGGGGGGCCCTAACCCTAATGTCGGAAAGGGGGGACCCTAACCCTAATGGCGGAAAGTGGGTACCCTAACCCTAATGTCGGGAAGGGGGCACCCCAGCCATAATGTCAGACTGAGGGCACCCTAACCCTAATGTCGGGAAGAGGGCACCCCTAGCCCTAATGTCGGAGATAGGGGCGGGGGGGGCCCTAACCCTAATGTCGGAAAGGGGGGACCCTAACCCTAATGGCGGAAAGTGGGTACCCTAACCCTAATGTCGGGAAGGGGGCACCCCAGCCATAATGTCAGACTGAGGGCACCCTAACCCTAATGTCGGGAAGAGGGCACCCTAGCCCTAATGTCGGAGAAAGGGGCGGGGGGTGCCCTAACCCTAATGTCGGAAAGGGGGGACCCTAACCCTAATGGCGGAAAGTGGGTACCCTAACCCTAATGTCGGGAAGGGGGCACCCCAGCCATAATGTCAGACTGAGGGCACCCTAACCCTAATGTCGGGAAGAGGGCACCCTAGCCCTAATGTCGGAGATAGGGGCGGGGGGCCCTAACCCTAATGTCGGAAAGGGGGGACCCTAACCCTAATGGCGGAAAGTGGGTACCCTAACCCTAATGTCGGGAAGGGGGCACCCCAGCCATAATGTCAGACTGAGGGCACCCTAACCCTAATGTCGGGAAGAGGGCACCCTAGCCCTAATGTCGGAGATAGGGGGGGGGGGGCCCTAACCCTAATGTCGGAAAGGGGGGACCCTAACCCTAATGGCGGAAAGTGGGTACCCTAACCCTAATGTCGGGAAGGGGGTACCCCAGCCATAATGTCAGACTGAGGGCACCCTAACCCTAATGTCGGGAAGAGGGCACCCTAGCCCTAATGTCGGAGAAAGGGGGGGGGGGGCCCTAACCCTAATGTCGGAAAGGGGGGACCCTAACCCTAATGGCGGAAAGTGGGTACCCTAACCCTAATGTCGGAAAGGGGGACCCTGCCATAATGTCAGAAAGAGGGCACCCTAACCCTAATGTCGGGAAAAGTGGGTACCCTGGCCCTAATGTCGGAGAAAGAAAGTGCCCTAACCCTAATGTCGGAAAAGTGGGTACCCTAACCCTAATGGGACAATAAGCCTAAGGCCGGAAAGTGGGTACCCTAACCCTAATGTCGGGAAAAGTGGGTACCCTGGCCCTAATGTCAGAAAGAGGGCAGCCTAACCCTGACGTCGGGAAAAGTGGGTACCCTGGCCCTAATGTCGGAGAAAGAAAGAAAGGAGTGCAGCCTAACCCTAATGTCGGGAAAAGTGGGTACCCTAACCCTAATGGGGGAAAGTGGGTACCCTAACCCTGACGTGGGGAAAAGTGGGTACCCTGGCCCTCATGTCAGAAAGAAAGGGCAGCCTAACCCTGACGTGGGGAAAAGTGGGTACCCTGGCCCTCATGTGGGAGAAAGAAAGAAAGAAAGAGTGCAGCCTAACCCTGACGTGGGAAAAGTGGGTACCCTGGCCCTCATGGGGGAGAAAGAAAGAAAGAAAGTGCAGCCTAACCCCTGACGTGGGGAAAAGTGGGTACCCTGGCCCTCATGATGGGGGGAAAGAAAGAAAGAAAGAGTGCAGCCTAACCCCTGACGTGGGGAAAAGTGGGTACCCTGGCCCTCATGGGGGGGGAGAAAGAAAGAAAGAAAGAGTGCAGCCTAACCCCTGACGTGGGGAAAAGTGGGTACCCTGGCCCTCATGGGGGGGGAGAAAGAAAGAAAGAAAGAGTGCAGCCTAACCCCTGACGTGGGGAAAAGTGGGTACCCTGGCCCTCATGATGGGGGGAGAAAGAAAGAAAGAAAGAGTGCAGCCTAACCCCTGACGTGGGGAAAAGTGGGTACCCTGGCCCTCATGGGGGGGAGAAAGAAAGAAAGAAAGAGTGCAGCCTAACCCCTGACGTGGGGAAAAGTGGGTACCCTGGCCCTCATGGGGGGGAGAAAGAAAGAAAGAAAGAGTGCAGCCTAACCCCTGACGTGGGGAAAAGTGGGTACCCTGGCCCTCATGATGGGGGGAGAAAGAAAGAAAGAAAGAGTGCAGCCTAACCCCTGACGTGGGGAAAAGTGGGTACCCTGGCCCTCATGGGGGGGGAGAAAGAAAGAAAGAAAGAGTGCAGCCTAACCCCTGACGTGGGGAAAAGTGGGTACCCTGGCCCTCATGGGGGGGAGAAAGAAAGAAAGAAAGAGTGCAGCCTAACCCCTGACGTGGGGAAAAGTGGGTACCCTGGCCGTCATGATGGGGGGAGAAAGAAAGAAAGAAAGAGTGCAGCCTAACCCCTGACGTGGGGAAAAGTGGGTACCCTGGCCCTCATGGGGGGGGAGAAAGAAAGAAAGAAAGAGTGCAGCCTAACCCCTGACGTGGGGAAAAGTGGGTACCCTGGCCCTCATGATGGGGGAGAAAGAAAGAAAGAAAGAGTGCAGCCTAACCCCTGACGTGGGGAAAAGTGGGTACCCTGGCCCTCATGATGGGGGGGGAGAAAGAAAGAAAGAAAGAGTGCAGCCTAACCCCTGACGTGGGGAAAAGTGGGTACCCTGGCCCTCATGATGGGGGAGAAAGAAAGAAAGAAAGAGTGCAGCCTAACCCCTGACGTGGGGAAAAGTGGGTACCCTGGCCCTCATGGGGGGGGAGAAAGAAAGAAAGAAAGAGTGCAGCCTAACCCCTGACGTGGGGAAAAGTGGGTACCCTGGCCCTCATGGGGGGGGAGAAAGAAAGAAAGAAAGAGTGCAGCCTAACCCCTGACGTGGGGAAAAGTGGGTACCCTGGCCCTCATGGGGGGGGAGAAAGAAAGAAAGAAAGAGTGCAGCCTAACCCCTGACGTGGGGAAAAGTGGGTACCCTGGCCCTCATGATGGGGGAGAAAGAAAGAAAGAAAGAGTGCAGCCTAACCCCTGACGTGGGGAAAAGTGGGTACCCTGGCCCTCATGGGGGGGAGAAAGAAAGAAAGAAAGAGTGCAGCCTAACCCCTGACGTGGGGAAAAGTGGGTACCCTGGCCCTCATGGGGGGGGAGAAAGAAAGAAAGAAAGAGTGCAGCCTAACCCCTGACGTGGGGAAAAGTGGGTACCCTGGCCCTCATGATGGGGGGAGAAAGAAAGAAAGAAAGAGTGCAGC
Organism: Melopsittacus undulatus; assembly: GCF_012275295.1. Classification (NCBI taxonomy): domain Eukaryota; kingdom Metazoa; phylum Chordata; class Aves; order Psittaciformes; family Psittaculidae; genus Melopsittacus; species Melopsittacus undulatus. The sequence goes on along the minus strand of NW_022994014.1, from coordinate 97,430 downwards.
CTAACCCCTGACGTGGGGAAAAGTGGGTACCCTGGCCCTCATGGGGGGGGAGAAAGAAAGAAAGAAAGAGTGCAGCCTAACCCCTGACGTGGGGAAAAGTGGGTACCCTCGCCCTCATGATGGGGGGAGAAAGAAAGAAAGAAAGAGTGCAGCCTAACCCCTGACGTGGGGAAAAGTGGGTACCCTGGCCCTCATGGGGGGGAGAAAGAAAGAAAGAAAGAGTGCAGCCTAACCCCTGACGTGGGGAAAAGTGGGTACCCTGGCCCTCATGGGGGGGGGAGAAAGAAAGAAAGAAAGAGTGCAGCCTAACCCCTGACGTGGGGAAAAGTGGGTACCCTGGCCCTCATGGGGGGGGAGAAAGAAAGAAAGAAAGAGTGCAGCCTAACCCCTGACGTGGGGAAAAGTGGGTACCCTGGCCCTCATGGGGGGGGAGAAAGAAAGAAAGAAAGAGTGCAGCCTAACCCCTGACGTGGGGAAAAGTGGGTACCCTGGCCCACATGGGGGGGGAGAAAGAAAGAAAGAAAGAGTGCAGCCTAACCCCTGACGTGGGGAAAAGTGGGTACCCTGGCCCTCATGATGGGGGGAGAAAGAAAGAAAGAAAGAGTGCAGCCTAACCCCTGACGTGGGGAAAAGTGGGTACCCTGGCCCTCATGGGGGGGAGAAAGAAAGAAAGAAAGAGTGCAGCCTAACCCCTGACGTGGGGAAAAGTGGGTACCCTGGCCCTCATGGGGGGGGAGAAAGAAAGAAAGAAAGAGTGCAGCCTAACCCCTGACGTGGGGAAAAGTGGGTACCCTGGCCCTCATGATGGGGGAGAAAGAAAGAAAGAAAGAGTGCAGCCTAACCCCTGACGTGGGGAAAAGTGGGTACCCTGGCCCTCATGATGGGGGAGAAAGAAAGAAAGAAAGAGTGCAGCCTAACCCCTGACGTGGGGAAAAGTGGGTACCCTGGCCCTCATGGGGGGGGAGAAAGAAAGAAAGAAAGAGTGCAGCCTAACCCCTGACGTGGGGAAAAGTGGGTACCCTGGCCCTCATGGGGGGGAGAAAGAAAGAAAGAAAGAGTGCAGCCTACCCCCTGACGTGGGGAAAAGTGGGTACCCTGGCCCTCATGGGGGGGGAAAGAAAGAAAGAAAGAAAGAGTGCAGCCTAACCCCTGACGTGGGGAAAAGTGGGTACCCTGGCCCTCATGATGGGGGGAGAAAGAAAGAAAGAAAGAGTGCAGCCTAACCCCTGACGTGGGGAAAAGTGGGTACCCTGGCCCTCATGGGGGGGGAGAAAGAAAGAAAGAAAGAGTGCAGCCTAACCCCTGACGTGGGGAAAAGTGGGTACCCTGGCCCTCATGGGGGGGAGAAAGAAAGAAAGAAAGAGTGCAGCCTAACCCCTGACGTGGGGAAAAGTGGGTACCCTGGCCCTCATGGGGGGGGAGAAAGAAAGAAAGAAAGAGTGCAGCCTAACCCCTGACGTGGGGAAAAGTGGGTACCCTGGCCCTCATGGGGGGGAGAAAGAAAGAAAGAAAGAGTGCAGCCTAACCCCTGACGTGGGGAAAAGTGGGTACCCTGGCCCTCATGATGGGGGGAGAAAGAAAGAAAGAAAGAGTGCAGCCTAACCCCTGACGTGGGGAAAAGTGGGTACCCTGGCCCTCATGATGGGGGGAGAAAGAAAGAAAGAAAGAGTGCAGCCTAACCCCTGACGTGGGGAAAAGTGGGTACCCTGGCCCTCATGGGGGGGAGAAAGAAAGAAAGAAAGAGTGCAGCCTAACCCCTGACGTGGGGAAAAGTGGGTACCCTGGCCCTCATGGGGGGGGAGAAAGAAAGAAAGAAAGAGTGCAGCCTAACCCCTGACGTGGGGAAAAGTGGGTACCCTGGCCCTCATGGGGGGGAGAAAGAAAGAAAGAAAGAAAGAGTGCAGCCTAACCCCTGACGTGGGGAAAAGTGGGTACCCTGGCCCTCATGATGGGGGGAGAAAGAAAGAAAGAAAGAGTGCAGCCTAACCCCTGACGTGGGGAAAAGTGGGTACCCTGGCCCTCATGATGGGGGGAGAAAGAAAGAGTGCAGCCTAACCCCTGACGTGGGGAAAAGTGGGTACCCTGGCCCTCATGATGGGGGGAGAAAGAAAGAAAGAAAGAGTGCAGCCTAACCCCTGACGTGGGGAAAAGTGGGTACCCTGGCCCTCATGGGGGGGGAGAAAGAAAGAAAGAAAGAGTGCAGCCTAACCCCTGACGTGGGGAAAAGTGGGTACCCTGGCCCTCATGGGGGGGGGGGAGAAAGAAAGAAAGAAAGAGTGCAGCCTAACCCCTGACGTGGGGAAAAGTGGGTACCCTGGCCCTCATGATGGGGGGAGAAAGAAAGAAAGAAAGAGTGCAGCCTAACCCCTGACGTGGGGAAAAGTGGGTACCCTGGCCCTCATGATGGGGGAGAAAGAAAGAAAGAAAGAGTGCAGCCTAACCCCTGACGTGGGGAAAAGTGGGTACCCTGGCCCTCATGATGGGGGAGAAAGAAAGAAAGAAAGAGTGCAGCCTAACCCCTGACGTGGGGAAAAGTGGGTACCCTGGCCCTCATGATGGGGGGAGAAAGAAAGAAAGAAAGAGTGCAGCCTAACCCCTGACGTGGGGAAAATTGGGTACCCTGGCAATCATGATGGGGGAGAAAGAAAGAAGCCTAACCCCTGACGTGGGGAAAAGTGGGTACCCTGGCCCTCATGATGGGGGGAGAAAGAAAGAAAGAAAGAGTGCAGCCTAACCCCTGACGTGGGGAAAAGTGGGTACCCTGGCCCTCAGGGGGGGGGAGAAAGAAAGAAAGAAAGAGTGCAGCCTAACCCCTGACGTGGGGAAAAGTGGGTACCCTGGCCCTCATGGGGGGGGAGAAAGAAAGAAAGAAAGAGTGCAGCCTAACCCCTGACGTGGGGAAAAGTGGGTACCCTGGCCCTCATGGGGGGGGAGAAAGAAAGAAAGAAAGAGTGCAGCCTAACCCCTGACGTGGGGAAAAGTGGGTACCCTGGCCCTCATGATGGGGGAGAAAGAAAGAAAGAAAGAGTGCAGCCTAACCCCTGACGTGGGGAAAAGTGGGTACCCTGGCCCTCATGGGGGGGAGAAAGAAAGAAAGAAAGAGTGCAGCCTAACCCCTGACGTGGGGAAAAGTGGGTACCCTGGCCCTCATGGGGGGGGAGAAAGAAAGAAAGAAAGAGTGCAGCCTAACCCCTGACGTGGGGAAAAGTGGGTACCCTGGCCCTCATGGGGGGGGAGAAAGAAAGAAAGAAAGAGTGCAGCCTAACCCCTGACGTGGGGAAAAGTGGGTACCCTGGCCCTCATGATGGGGGGAGAAAGAAAGAAAGAAAGAGTGCAGCCTAACCCCTGACGTGGGGAAAAGTGGGTACCCTGGCCCTCATGATGGGGGAGAAAGAAAGAAAGAAAGAGTGCAGCCTAACCCCTGACGTGGGGAAAAGTGGGTACCCTGGCCCTCATGATGGGGGAGAAAGAAAGAAAGAAAGAGTGCAGCCTAACCCCTGACGTGGGGAAAAGTGGGTACCCTGGCCCTCATGGGGGGGAGAAAGAAAGAAAGAAAGAGTGCAGCCTAACCCCTGACGTGGGGAAAAGTGGGTACCCTGGCCCTCATGGGGGGGAGAAAGAAAGAAAGAAAGAAAGAGTGCAGCCTAACCCCTGACGTGGGGAAAAGTGGGTACCCTGGCCCTCATGATGGGGGGAGAAAGAAAGAAAGAAAGAGTGCAGCCTAACCCCTGACGTGGGGAAAAGTGGGTACCCTGGCCCTCATGATGGGGGGAGAAAGAAAGAAAGAAAGAGTGCAGCCTAACCCCTGACGTGGGGAAAAGTGGGTACCCTGGCCCTCATGATGGGGGGAGAAAGAAAGAAAGAAAGAGTGCAGCCTAACCCCTGACGTGGGGAAAAGTGGGTACCCTGGCCCTCATGATGGGGGAGAAAGAAAGAAAGAAAGAGTGCAGCCTAACCCCTGACGTGGGGAAAAGTGGGTACCCTGGCCCTCATGGGGGGGAGAAAGAAAGAAAGAAAGAGTGCAGCCTAACCCCTGACGTGGGGAAAAGTGGGTACCCTGGCCCTCATGATGGGGGAGAAAGAAAGAAAGAAAGAGTGCAGCCTAACCCCTGACGTGGGGAAAAGTGGGTACCCTGGCCCTCATGGGGGGGAGAAAGAAAGAAAGAAAGAGTGCAGCCTAACCCCTGACGTGGGGAAAAGTGGGTACCCTGGCCCTCATGGGGGGGAGAAAGAAAGAAAGAAAGAGTGCAGCCTAACCCCTGACGTGGGGAAAAGTGGGTACCCTGGCCCTCATGGGGGGGGAGAAAGAAAGAAAGAAAGAGTGCAGCCTAACCCCTGACGTGGGGAAAAGTGGGTACCCTGGCCCTCATGGGGGGGAGAAAGAAAGAAAGAAAGAGTGCAGCCTAACCCCTGACGTGGGGAAAAGTGGGTACCCTGGCCCTCATGGGGGGGGAGAAAGAAAGAAAGAAAGAGTGCAGCCTAACCCCTGACGTGGGGAAAAGTGGGTACCCTGGCCCTCATGGGGGGGGAGAAAGAAAGAAAGAAAGAGTGCAGCCTAACCCCTGACGTGGGGAAAAGTGGGTACCCTGGCCCTCATGATGGGGGGAGAAAGAAAGAAAGAAAGAGTGCAGCCTAACCCCTGACGTGGGGAAAAGTGGGTACCCTGGCCCTCATGGGGGGGAGAAAGAAAGAAAGAAAGAGTGCAGCCTAACCCCTGACGTGGGGAAAAGTGGGTACCCTGGCCCTCATGATGGGGGAGAAAGAAAGAAAGAAAGAGTGCCGCCTAACCCCTGACGTGGGGAAAAGTGGGTACCCTGGCCCTCATGGGGGGGGAGAAAGAAAGAAAGAAAGAGTGCAGCCTAACCCCTGACGTGGGGAAAAGTGGGTACCCTGGCCCTCATGATGGGGGGGAAAGAAAGAAAGAAAGAGTGCAGCCTAACCCCTGACGTGGGGAAAAGTGGGTACCCTGGCCCTCATGGGGGGGGAGAAAGAAAGAAAGAAAGAGTGCAGCCTAACCCCTGACGTGGGGAAAAGTGGGTACCCTGGCCCTCATGGGGGGGAGAAAGAAAGAAAGAAAGAGTGCAGCCTAACCCCTGACGTGGGGAAAAGTGGGTACCCTGGCCCTCATGGGGGGGAGAAAGAAAGAAAGAAAGAGTGCAGCCTAACCCCTGACGTGGGGAAAAGTGGGTACCCTGGCCCTCATGGGGGGGGAGAAAGAAAGAAAGAAAGAGTGCAGCCTAACCCCTGACGTGGGGAAAAGTGGGTACCCTGGCCCTCATGGGGGGGGAGAAAGAAAGAAAGAAAGAGTGCAGCCTAACCCCTGACGTGGGGAAAAGTGGGTACCCTGGCCCTCATGATGGGGGAGAAAGAAAGAAAGAAAGAGTGCAGCCTAACCCCTGACGTGGGGAAAAGTGGGTACCCTGGCCCTCATGATGGGGGGAGAAAGAAAGAAAGAGTGCAGCCTAACCCCTGACGTGGGGAAAAGTGGGTACCCTGGCCCTCATGGGGGGGGAGAAAGAAAGAAAGAAAGAGTGCAGCCTAACCCCTGACGTGGGGAAAAGTGGGTACCCTGGCCCTCATGATGGGGGAGAAAGAAAGAAAGAAAGAGTGCAGCCTAACCCCTGACGTGGGGAAAAGTGGGTACCCTGGCCCTCATGGGGGGGAGAAAGAAAGAAAGAAAGAGTGCAGCCTAACCCCTGACGTGGGGAAAAGTGGGTACCCTGGCCCTCATGGGGGGGGAGAAAGAAAGAAAGAAAGAGTGCAGCCTAACCCCTGACGTGGGGAAAAGTGGGTACCCTGGCCCTCATGATGGGGGAGAAAGAAAGAAAGAAAGAGTGCAGCCTAACCCCTGACGTGGGGAAAAGTGGGTACCCTGGCCCTCATGGGGGGGGAGAAAGAAAGAAAGAAAGAGTGCAGCCTAACCCCTGACGTGGGGAAAAGTGGGTACCCTGGCCCTAATGGGGGGGGAGAAAGAAAGAAAGAAAGAGTGCAGCCTAACCCCTGACGTGGGGAAAAGTGGGTACCCTGGCCCTCATGGGGGGGGAGAAAGAAAGAAAGAAAGAGTGCAGCCTAACCCCTGACGTGGGGAAAAGTGGGTACCCTGGCCCTCATGGGGGGGGAGAAAGAAAGAAAGAAAGAGTGCAGCCTAACCCCTGACGTGGGGAAAAGTGGGTACCCTGGCCCTCATGGGGGGGAGAAAGAAAGAAAGAAAGAGTGCAGCCTAACCCCTGACGTGGGGAAAAGTGGGTACCCTGGCCCTCATGATGGGGGAGAAAGAAAGAAAGAAAGAGTGCAGCCTAACCCCTGACGTGGGGAAAAGTGGGTACCCTGGCCCTCATGGGGGGGGAGAAAGAAAGAAAGAAAGAGTGCAGCCTAACCCCTGACGTGGGGAAAAGTGGGTACCCTGGCCCTCATGGGGGGGGAGAAAGAAAGAAAGAAAGAGTGCAGCCTAACCCCTGACGTGGGGAAAAGTGGGTACCCTGGCCCTCATGGGGGGGGAGAAAGAAAGAAAGAAAGAGTGCAGCCTAACCCCTGACGTGGGGAAAAGTGGGTACCCTGGCCCTCATGATGGGGGGAGAAAGAAAGAAAGAAAGAGTGCAGCCTAACCCCTGACGTGGGGAAAAGTGGGTACCCTGGCCCTCATGGGGGGGAGAAAGAAAGAAAGAAAGAGTGCAGCCTAACCCCTGACGTGGGGAAAAGTGGGTACCCTGGCCCTCATGGGGGGGGAGAAAGAAAGAAAGAAAGAGTGCAGCCTAACCCCTGACGTGGGGAAAAGTGGGTACCCTGGCCCTCATGATGGGGGGAGAAAGAAAGAAAGAAAGAGTGCAGCCTAACCCCTGACGTGGGGAAAAGTGGGTACCCTGGCCCTCATGGGGGGGAGAAAGAAAGAAAGAAAGAGTGCAGCCTAACCCCTGACGTGGGGAAAAGTGGGTACCCTGGCCCTCATGATGGGGGGAGAAAGAAAGAAAGAAAGAGTGCAGCCTAACCCCTGACGTGGGGAAAAGTGGGTACCCTGGCCCTCATGATGGGGGAGAAAGAAAGAAAGAAAGAGTGCAGCCTAACCCCTGACGTGGGGAAAAGTGGGTACCCTGGCCCTCATGGGGGGGGAGAAAGAAAGAAAGAAAGAGTGCAGCCTAACCCCTGACGTGGGGAAAAGTGGGTACCCTGGCCCTCATGATGGGGGGAGAAAGAAAGAAAGAAAGAGTGCAGCCTAACCCCTGACGTGGGGAAAAGTGGGTACCCTGGCCCTCATGGGGGGGGAGAAAGAAAGAAAGAAAGAGTGCAGCCTAACCCCTGACGTGGGGAAAAGTGGGTACCCTGGCCCTCATGATGGGGGAGAAAGAAAGAAAGAAAGAGTGCAGCCTAACCCCTGACGTGGGGAAAAGTGGGTACCCTGGCCCTCATGATGGGGGGAGAAAGAAAGAAAGAAAGAGTGCAGCCTAACCCCTGACGTGGGGAAAAGTGGGTACCCTGGCCCTCATGGGGGGGGAGAAAGAAAGAAAGAAAGAGTGCAGCCTAACCCCTGACGTGGGGAAAAGTGGGTACCCTGGCCCTCATGATGGGGGAGAAAGAAAGAAAGAAAGAGTGCAGCCTAACCCCTGACGTGGGGAAAAGTGGGTACCCTGGCCCTCATGGGGGGGGAGAAAGAAAGAAAGAAAGAGTGCAGCCTAACCCCTGACGTGGGGAAAAGTGGGTACCCTGGCCCTCATGGGGGGGAGAAAGAAAGAAAGAAAGAGTGCAGCCTAACCCCTGACGTGGGGAAAAGTGGGTACCCTGGCCCTCATGGGGGGGAGAAAGAAAGAAAGAAAGAGTGCAGCCTAACCCCTGACGTGGGGAAAAGTGGGTACCCTGGCCCTCATGGGGGGGAGAAAGAAAGAAAGAAAGAAAGAGTGCAGCCTAACCCCTGACGTGGGGAAAAGTGGGTACCCTGGCCCTCATGGGGGGGGAGAAAGAAAGAAAGAAAGAGTGCAGCCTAACCCCTGACGTGGGGAAAAGTGGGTACCCTGGCCCTCATGATGGGGGGAGAAAGAAAGAAAGAAAGAGTGCAGCCTAACCCCTGACGTGGGGAAAAGTGGGTACCCTGGCCCTCATGGGGGGGGAGAAAGAAAGAAAGAAAGAGTGCAGCCTAACCCCTGACGTGGGGAAAAGTGGGTACCCTGGCCCTCATGATGGGGGGAGAAAGAAAGAAAGAAAGAGTGCAGCCTAACCCCTGACGTGGGGAAAAGTGGGTACCCTGGCCCTCATGATGGGGGAGAAAGAAAGAAAGAAAGAGTGCAGCCTAACCCCTGACGTGGGGAAAAGTGGGTACCCTGGCCCTCATGATGGGGGAGAAAGAAAGAAAGAAAGAGTGCAGCCTAACCCCTGACGTGGGGAAAAGTGGGTACCCGGGCCCTCATGGGGGGGAGAAAGAAAGAAAGAAAGAGTGCAGCCTAACCCCTGACGTGGGGAAAAGTGGGTACCCTGGCCCTCATGATGGGGGAGAAAGAAAGAAAGAAAGAGTGCAGCCTAACCCCTGACGTGGGGAAAAGTGGGTACCCTGGCCCTCATGGGGGGGGAGAAAGAAAGAAAGAAAGAGTGCAGCCTAACCCCTGACGTGGGGAAAAGTGGGTACCCTGGCCCTCATGGGGGGGGAGAAAGAAAGAAAGAAAGAGTGCAGCCTAACCCCTGACGTGGGGAAAAGTGGGTACCCTGGCCCTCATGGGGGGGGAGAAAGAAAGAAAGAAAGAGTGCAGCCTAACCCCTGACGTGGGGAAAAGTGGGTACCCTGGCCCTCATGGGGGGGGAGAAAGAAAGAAAGAAAGAGTGCAGCCTAACCCCTGACGTGGGGAAAAGTGGGTACCCTGGCCCTCATGGGGGGGGAGAAAGAAAGAAAGAAAGAGTGCAGCCTAACCCCTGACGTGGGGAAAAGTGGGTACCCTGGCCCTCATGGGGGGGAGAAAGAAAGAAAGAAAGAGTGCAGCCTAACCCCTGACGTGGGGAAAAGTGGGTACCCTGGCCCTCATGGGGGGGAGAAAGAAAGAAAGAAAGAGTGCAGCCTAACCCCTGACGTGGGGAAAAGTGGGTACCCTGGCCCTCATGGGGGGGAGAAAGAAAGAAAGAAAGAGTGCAGCCTAACCCCTGACGTGGGGAAAAGTGGGTACCCTGGCCCTCATGGGGGGGGAGAAAGAAAGAAAGAAAGAGTGCAGCCTAACCCCTGACGTGGGGAAAAGTGGGTACCCTGGCCCTCATGGGGGGGGGAGAAAGAAAGAAAGAAAGAGTGCAGCCTAACCCCTGACGTGGGGAAAAGTGGGTACCCTGGCCCTCATGGGGGGGGAGAAAGAAAGAAAGAAAGAGTGCAGCCTAACCCCTGACGTGGGGAAAAGTGGGTACCCTGGCCCTCATGGGGGGGAGAAAGAAAGAAAGAAAGAGTGCAGCCTAACCCCTGACGTGGGGAAAAGTGGGTACCCTGGCCCTCATGGGGGGGGAGAAAGAAAGAAAGAAAGAGTGCAGCCTAACCCCTGACGTGGGGAAAAGTGGGTACCCTGGCCCTCATGGGGGGGGAGAAAGAAAGAAAGAAAGAGTGCAGCCTAACCCCTGACGTGGGGAAAAGTGGGTACCCTGGCCCTCATGGGGGGGGAGAAAGAAAGAAAGAAAGAGTGCAGCCTAACCCCTGACGTGGGGAAAAGTGGGTACCCTGGCCCTCATGATGGGGGGAGAAAGAAAGAAAGAAAGAGTGCAGCCTAACCCCTGACGTGGGGAAAAGTGGGTACCCTGGCCCTCATGATGGGGGGAGAAAGAAAGAAAGAAAGAGTGCAGCCTAACCCCTGACGTGGGGAAAAGTGGGTACCCTGGCCCTCATGATGGGGGAGAAAGAAAGAAAGAAAGAGTGCAGCCTAACCCCTGACGTGGGGAAAAGTGGGTACCCTGGCCCTCATGGGGGGGAGAAAGAAAGAAAGAAAGAGTGCAGCCTAACCCCTGACGTGGGGAAAAGTGGGTACCCTGGCCCTCATGGGGGGGGAGAAAGAAAGAAAGAAAGAGTGCAGCCTAACCCCTGACGTGGGGAAAAGTGGGTACCCTGGCCCTCATGGGGGGGAGAAAGAAAGAAAGAAAGAGTGCAGCCTAACCCCTGACGTGGGGAAAAGTGGGTACCCTGGCCCTCATGGGGGGGAGAAAGAAAGAAAGAAAGAGTGCAGCCTAACCCCTGACGTGGGGAAAAGTGGGTACCCTGGCCCTCATGGGGGGGGAGAAAGAAAGAAAGAAAGAGTGCAGCCTAACCCCTGACGTGGGGAAAAGTGGGTACCCTGGCCCTCATGGGGGGGAGAAAGAAAGAAAGAAAGAGTGCAGCCTAACCCCTGACGTGGGGAAAAGTGGGTACCCTGGCCCTCATGATGGGGGGAGAAAGAAAGAAAGAAAGAGTGCAGCCTAACCCCTGACGTGGGGAAAAGTGGGTACCCTGGCCCTCATGGGGGGGGAGAAAGAAAGAAAGAAAGAGTGCAGCCTAACCCCTGACGTGGGGAAAAGTGGGTACCCTGGCCCTCATGGGGGGGGAGAAAGAAAGAAAGAAAGAGTGCAGCCTAACCCCTGACGTGGGGAAAAGTGGGTACCCTGGCCCTCATGGGGGGGGAGAAAGAAAGAAAGAAAGAGTGCAGCCTAACCCCTGACGTGGGGAAAAGTGGGTACCCTGGCCCTCATGGGGGGGGAGAAAGAAAGAAAGAAAGAGTGCAGCCTAACCCCTGACGTGGGGAAAAGTGGGTACCCTGGCCCTCATGATGGGGGGAGAAAGAAAGAAAGAAAGAGTGCAGCCTAACCCCTGACGTGGGGAAAAGTGGGTACCCTGGCCCTCATGGGGGGGGAGAAAGAAAGAAAGAAAGAGTGCAGCCTAACCCCTGACGTGGGGAAAAGTGGGTACCCTGGCCCTCATGATGGGGGAGAAAGAAAGAAAGAAAGAGTGCAGCCTAACCCCTGACGTGGGGAAAAGTGGGTACCCTGGCCCTCATGGGGGGGAGAAAGAAAGAAAGAAAGAGTGCAGCCTAACCCCTGACGTGGGGAAAAGTGGGTACCCTGGCCCTCATGATGGGGGGAGAAAGAAAGAAAGAAAGAGTGCAGCCTAACCCCTGACGTGGGGAAAAGTGGGTACCCTGGCCCTCATGATGGGGGGAGAAAGAAAGAAAGAAAGAGTGCAGCCTAACCCCTGACGTGGGGAAAAGTGGGTACCCTGGCCCTCATGGGGGGGGGAGAAAGAAAGAAAGAAAGAGTGCAGCCTAACCCCTGACGTGGGGAAAAGTGGGTACCCTGGCCCTCATGGGGGGGGAGAAAGAAAGAAAGAAAGAGTGCAGCCTAACCCCTGACGTGGGGAAAAGTGGGTACCCTGGCCCTCATGGGGGGGGAGAAAGAAAGAAAGAAAGAGTGCAGCCTAACCCCTGACGTGGGGAAAAGTGGGTACCCTGGCCCTCATGGGGGGGAGAAAGAAAGAAAGAAAGAGTGCAGCCTAACCCCTGACGTGGGGAAAAGAGGGTACCCTGGCCCTCATGGGGGGGGAGAAAGAAAGAAAGAAAGAGTGCAGCCTAACCCCTGACGTGGGGAAAAGTGGGTACCCTGGCCCTCATGGGGGGGGAGAAAGAAAGAAAGAAAGAGTGCAGCCTAACCCCTGACGTGGGGAAAAGTGGGTACCCTGGCCCTCATGATGGGGGGAGAAAGAAAGAAAGAAAGAGTGCAGCCTAACCCCTGACGTGGGGAAAAGTGGGTACCCTGGCCCTCATGGGGGGGAGAAAGAAAGAAAGAAAGAGTGCAGCCTAACCCCTGACGTGGGGAAAAGTGGGTACCCTGGCCCTCATGGGGGGGGAGAAAGAAAGAAAGAAAGAGTGCAGCCTAACCCCTGACGTGGGGAAAAGTGGGTACCCTGGCCCTCATGATGGGGGGAGAAAGAAAGAAAGAAAGAGTGCAGCCTAACCCCTGACGTGGGGAAAAGTGGGTACCCTGGCCCTCATGGGGGGGGAGAAAGAAAGAAAGAAAGAGTGCAGCCTAACCCCTGACGTGGGGAAAAGTGGGTACCCTGGCCCTCATGGGGGGGGAGAAAGAAAGAAAGAAAGAGTGCAGCCTAACCCCTGACGTGGGGAAAAGTGGGTACCCTGGCCCTCATGGGGGGGGAGAAAGAAAGAAAGAAAGAGTGCAGCCTAACCCCTGACGTGGGGAAAAGTGGGTACCCTGGCCCTCATGGGGGGGAGAAAGAAAGAAAGAAAGAGTGCAGCCTAACCCCTGACGTGGGGAAAAGTGGGTACCCTGGCCCTCATGGGGGGGAGAAAGAAAGAAAGAAAGAGTGCAGCCTAACCCCTGACGTGGGGAAAAGTGGGTACCCTGGCCCTCATGATGGGGGGAGAAAGAAAGAAAGAAAGAGTGCAGCCTAACCCCTGACGTGGGGAAAAGTGGGTACCCTGGCCCTCATGATGGGGGGAGAAAGAAAGAAAGAAAGAGTGCAGCCTAACCCCTGACGTGGGGAAAAGTGGGTACCCTGGCCCTCATGATGGGGGGAGAAAGAAAGAAAGAAAGAGTGCAGCCTAACCCCTGACGTGGGGAAAAGTGGGTACCCTGGCCCTCATGGGGGGGAGAAAGAAAGAAAGAAAGAGTGCAGCCTAACCCCTGACGTGGGGAAAAGTGGGTACCCTGGCCCTCATGGGGGGGGAGAAAGAAAGAAAGAAAGAGTGCAGCCTAACCCCTGACGTGGGGAAAAGTGGGTACCCTGGCCCTCATGATGGGGGGAGAAAGAAAGAAAGAAAGAGTGCAGCCTAACCCCTGACGTGGGGAAAAGTGGGTACCCTGGCCCTCATGGGGGGGGAGAAAGAAAGAAAGAAAGAGTGCAGCCTAACCCCTGACGTGGGGAAAAGTGGGTACCCTGGCCCTCATGGGGGGGGAGAAAGCAAGAAAGAAAGAGTGCAGCCTAACCCCTGACGTGGGGAAAAGTGGGTACCCTGGCCCTCATGGGGGGGGAGAAAGAAAGAAAGAAAGAGTGCAGCCTAACCCCTGACGTGGGGAAAAGTGGGTACCCTGGCCCTCATGGGGGGGAGAAAGAAAGAAAGAAAGAGTGCAGCCTAACCCCTGACGTGGGGAAAAGTGGGTACCCTGGCCCTCATGGGGGGGAGAAAGAAAGAAAGAAAGAGTGCAGCCTAACCCCTGACGTGGGGAAAAGTGGGTACCCTGGCCCTCATGGGGGGGAGAAAGAAAGAAAGAAAGAGTGCAGCCTAACCCCTGACGTGGGGAAAAGTGGGTACCCTGGCCCTCATGGGGGGGAGAAAAGAAAGAAAGAAAGAGTGCAGCCTAACCCCTGACGTGGGGAAAAGTGGGTACCCTGGCCCTCATGGGGGGGGAGAAAGAAAGAAAGAAAGAGTGCAGCCTAACCCCTGACGTGGGGAAAAGTGGGTACCCTGGCCCTCATGATGGGGGGAGAAAGAAAGAAAGAAAGAGTGCAGCCTAACCCCTGACGTGGGGAAAAGTGGGTACCCTGGCCCTCATGGGGGGGGAGAAAGAAAGAAAGAAAGAGTGCAGCCTAACCCCTGACGTGGGGAAAAGTGGGTACCCTGGCCCTCATGATGGGGGGAGAAAGATAGAAAGAAAGAGTGCAGCCTAACCCCTGACGTGGGGAAAAGTGGGTACCCTGGCCCTCATGGGGGGGGAGAAAGAAAGAAAGAAAGAGTGCAGCCTAACCCCTGACGTGGGGAAAAGTGGGTACCCTGGCCCTCATGATGGGGGGAGAAAGAAAGAAAGAAAGAGTGCAGCCTAACCCCTGACGTGGGGAAAAGTGGGTACCCTGGCCCTCATGGGGGGGGAGAAAGAAAGAAAGAAAGAGTGCAGCCTAACCCCTGACGTGGGGAAAAGTGGGTACCCTGGCCCTCATGATGGGGGGAGAAAGAAAGAAAGAAAGAGTGCAGCCTAACCCCTGACGTGGGGAAAAGTGGGTACCCTGGCCCTCATGGGGGGGAGAAAGAAAGAAAGAAAGAGTGCAGCCTAACCCCTGACGTGGGGAAAAGTGGGTACCCTGGCCCTCATGGGGGGGAGAAAGAAAGAAAGAAAGAGTGCAGCCTAACCCCTGACGTGGGGAAAAGTGGGTACCCTGGCCCTCATGATGGGGGGAGAAAGAAAGTAAGAAAGAGTGCAGCCTAACCCCTGACGTGGGGAAAAGTGGGTACCCTGGCCCTCATGGGGGGGGAGAAAGAAAGAAAGAAAGAGTGCAGCCTAACCCCTGACGTGGGGAAAAGTGGGTACCCTGGCCCTCATGATGGGGGGAGAAAGAAAGAAAGAAAGAGTGCAGCCTAACCCCTGACGTGGGGAAAAGTGGGTACCCTGGCCCTCATGGGGGGGGAGAAAGAAAGAAAGAAAGAGTGCAGCCTAACCCCTGACGTGGGGAAAAGTGGGTACCCTGGCCCTCATGGGGGGGAGAAAGAAAGAAAGAAAGAGTGCAGCCTAACCCCTGACGTGGGGAAAAGTGGGTACCCTGGCCCTCATGATGGGGGGAGAAAGAAAGAAAGAAAGAGTGCAGCCTAACCCCTGACGTGGGGAAAAGTGGGTACCCTGGCCCTCATGGGGGGGGAGAAAGAAAGAAAGAAAGAGTGCAGCCTAACCCCTGACGTGGGGAAAAGTGGGTACCCTGGCCCTCATGATGGGGGAGAAAGAAAGAAAGAAAGAGTGCAGCCTAACCCCTGACGTGGGGAAAAGTGGGTACCCTGGCCCTCATGATGGGGGAGAAAGAAAGAAAGAAAGAGTGCAGCCTAACCCCTGACGTGGGGAAATGTGGGTACCCTGGCCCTCATGGGGGGGAGAAAGAAAGAAAGAAAGAGTGCAGCCTAACCCCTGACGTGGGGAAAAGTGGGTACCCTGGCCCTCATGATGGGGGGAGAAAGAAAGAAAGAAAGAGTGCAGCCTAACCCCTGACGTGGGGAAAAGTGGGTACCCTGGCCCTCATGGGGGGGGAGAAAGAAAGAAAGAAAGAGTGCAGCCTAACCCCTGACGTGGGGAAAAGTGGGTACCCTGGCCCTCATGGGGGGGAGAAAGAAAGAAAGAAAGAGTGCAGCCTAACCCCTGACGTGGGGAAAAGTGGGTACCCTGGCCCTCATGGGGGGGGAGAAAGAAAGAAAGAAAGAGTGCAGCCTAACCCCTGACGTGGGGAAAAGTGGGTACCCTGGCCCTCATGATGGGGGGAGAAAGAAAGAAAGAAAGAGTGCAGCCTAACCCCTGACGTGGGGAAAAGTGGGTACCCTGGCCCTCATGGGGGGGGAAAGAAAGAAAGAAAGAGTGCAGCCTAACCCCTGACGTGGGGAAAAGTGGGTACCCTGGCCCTCATGATGGGGGAGAAAGAAAGAAAGAAAGAGTGCAGCCTAACCCCTGACGTGGGGAAAAGTGGGTACCCTGGCCCTCATGGGGGGGGAGAAAGAAAGAAAGAAAGAGTGCAGCCTAACCCCTGACGTGGGGAAAAGTGGGTACCCTGGCCCTCATGGGGGGGGAGAAAGAAAGAAAGAAAGAGTGCAGCCTAACCCCTGACGTGGGGAAAAGTGGGTACCCTGGCCCTCATGGGGGGGGAGAAAGAAAGAAAGAAAGAGTGCAGCCTAACCCCTGACGTGGGGAAAAGTGGGTACCCTGGCCCTCATGGGGGGGGAGAAAGAAAGAAAGAAAGAGTGCAGCCTAACCCCTGACGTGGGGAAAAGTGGGTACCCTGGCCCTCATGGGGGGGGAGAGAAAGAAAGAAAGAAAGAGTGCAGCCTAACCCCTGACGTGGGGAAAAGTGGGTACCCTGGCCCTCATGGGGGGGAGAAAGAAAGAAAGAAAGAGTGCAGCCTAACCCCTGACGTGGGGAAAAGTGGGTACCCTGGCCCTCATGGGGGGGGAGAAAGAAAGAAAGAAAGAGTGCAGCCTAACCCCTGACGTGGGGAAAAGTGGGTACCCTGGCCCTCATGGGGGGGGAGAAAGAAAGAAAGAAAGAGTGCAGCCTAACCCCTGACGTGGGGAAAAGTGGGTACCCTGGCCCTCATGGGGGGGAGAAAGAAAGAAAGAAAGAGTGCAGCCTAACCCCTGACGTGGGGAAAAGTGGGTACCCTGGCCCTCATGGGGGGGGAGAAAGAAAGAAAGAAAGAGTGCAGCCTAACCCCTGACGTGGGGAAAAGTGGGTACCCTGGCCCTCATGATGGGGGGAGAAAGAAAGAAAGAAAGAGTGCAGCCTAACCCCTGACGTGGGGAAAAGTGGGTACCCTGGCCCTCATGGGGGGGGAGAAAGAAAGAAAGAAAGAGTGCAGCCTAACCCCTGACGTGGGGAAAAGTGGGTACCCTGGCCCTCATGGGGGGGAGAAAGAAAGAAAGAAAGAGTGCAGCCTAACCCCTGACGTGGGGAAAAGTGGGTACCCTGGCCCTCATGGGGGGGGAGAAAGAAAGAAAGAAAGAGTGCAGCCTAACCCCTGACGTGGGGAAAAGTGGGTACCCTGGCCCTCATGGGGGGGGAGAAAGAAAGAAAGAAAGAGTGCAGCCTAACCCCTGACGTGGGGAAAAGTGGGTACCCTGGCCCTCATGGGGGGGAGAAAGAAAGAAAGAAAGAGTGCAGCCTAACCCCTGACGTGGGGAAAAGTGGGTACCCTGGCCCTCATGGGGGGGAGAAAGAAAGAAAGAAAGAGTGCAGCCTAACCCCTGACGTGGGGAAAAGTGGGTACCCTGGCCCTCATGGGGGGGGAGAAAGAAAGAAAGAAAGAGTGCAGCCTAACCCCTGACGTGGGGAAAAGTGGGTACCCTGGCCCTCATGGGGGGGAGAAAGAAAGAAAGAAAGAGTGCAGCCTAACCCCTGACGTGGGGAAAAGTGGGTACCCTGGCCCTCATGGGGGGGGAGAAAGAAAGAAAGAAAGAGTGCAGCCTAACCCCTGACGTGGGGAAAAGTGGGTACCCTGGCCCTCATGGGGGGGAGAAAGAAAGAAAGAAAGAGTGCAGCCTAACCCCTGACGTGGGGAAAAGTGGGTACCCTGGCCCTCATGGGGGGGGAGAAAGAAAGAAAGAAAGAGTGCAGCCTAACCCCTGACGTGGGGAAAAGTGGGTACCCTGGCCCTCATGATGGGGGGAGAAAGAAAGAAAGAAAGAGTGCAGCCTAACCCCTGACGTGGGGAAAAGTGGGTACCCTGGCCCTCATGATGGGGGGAGAAAGAAAGAAAGAAAGAGTGCAGCCTAACCCCTGACGTGGGGAAAAGTGGGTACCCTGGCCCTCATGGGGGGGGAGAAAGAAAGAAAGAAAGAGTGCAGCCTAACCCCTGACGTGGGGAAAAGTGGGTACCCTGGCCCTCATGGGGGGGGAGAAAGAAAGAAAGAAAGAGTGCAGCCTAACCCCTGACGTGGGGAAAAGTGGGTACCCTGGCCCTCATGGGGGGGGAGAAAGAAAGAAAGAAAGAGTGCAGCCTAACCCCTGACGTGGGGAAAAGTGGGTACCCTGGCCCTCATGGGGGGGGAGAAAGAAAGAAAGAAAGAGTGCAGCCTAACCCCTGACGTGGGGAAAAGTGGGTACCCTGGCCCTCATGGGGGGGAGAAAGAAAGAAAGAAAGAGTGCAGCCTAACCCCTGACGTGGGGAAAAGTGGGTACCCTGGCCCTCATGGGGGGGAGAAAGAAAGAAAGAAAGAGTGCAGCCTAACCCCTGACGTGGGGAAAAGTGGGTACCCTGGCCCTCATGGGGGGGAGAAAGAAAGAAAGAAAGAGTGCAGCCTAACCCCTGACGTGGGGAAAAGTGGGTACCCTGGCCCTCATGATGGGGGGAGAAAGAAAGAAAGAAAGAGTGCAGCCTAACCCCTGACGTGGGGAAAAGTGGGTACCCTGGCCCTCATGGGGGGGGAGAAAGAAAGAAAGAAAGAGTGCAGCCTAACCCCTGACGTGGGGAAAAGTGGGTACCCTGGCCCTCATGGGGGGGGAGAAAGAAAGAAAGAAAGAGTGCAGCCTAACCCCTGACGTGGGGAAAAGTGGGTACCCTGGCCCTCATGGGGGGGAGAAAGAAAGAAAGAAAGAGTGCAGCCTAACCCCTGACGTGGGGAAAAGTGGGTACCCTGGCCCTCATGATGGGGGGAGAAAGAAAGAAAGAAAGAGTGCAGCCTAACCCCTGACGTGGGGAAAAGTGGGTACCCTGGCCCTCATGGGGGGGAGAAAGAAAGAAAGAAAGAGTGCAGCCTAACCCCTGACGTGGGGAAAAGTGGGTACCCTGGCCCTCATGGGGGGGGAGAAAGAAAGAAAGAAAGAGTGCAGCCTAACCCCTGACGTGGGGAAAAGTGGGTACCCTGGCCCTCATGGGGGGGAGAAAGAAAGAAAGAAAGAGTGCAGCCTAACCCCTGACGTGGGGAAAAGTGGGTACCCTGGCCCTCATGGGGGGGGAGAAAGAAAGAAAGAAAGAGTGCAGCCTAACCCCTGACGTGGGGAAAAGTGGGTACCCTGGCCCTCATGGGGGGGGAGAAAGAAAGAAAGAAAGAGTGCAGCCTAACCCCTGACGTGGGGAAAAGTGGGTACCCTGGCCCTCATGGGGGGGGAGAAAGAAAGAAAGAAAGAGTGCAGCCTAACCCCTGACGTGGGGAAAAGTGGGTACCCTGGCCCTCATGGGGGGGGAGAAAGAAAGAAAGAAAGAGTGCAGCCTAACCCCTGACGTGGGGAAAAGTGGGTACCCTGGCCCTCATGGGGGGGGAGAAAGAAAGAAAGAAAGAGTGCAGCCTAACCCCTGACGTGGGGAAAAGTGGGTACCCTGGCCCTCATGATGGGGGGAGAAAGAAAGAAAGAAAGAGTGCAGCCTAACCCCTGACGTGGGGAAAAGTGGGTACCCTGGCCCTCATGGGGGGGGAGAAAGAAAGAAAGAAAGAGTGCAGCCTAACCCCTGACGTGGGGAAAAGTGGGTACCCTGGCCCTCATGGGGGGGGGAGAAAGAAAGAAAGAAAGAGTGCAGCCTAACCCCTGACGTGGGGAAAAGTGGGTACCCTGGCCCTCATGGGGGGGAGAAAGAAAGAAAGAAAGAGTGCAGCCTAACCCCTGACGTGGGGAAAAGTGGGTACCCTGGCCCTCATGGGGGGGAGAAAGAAAGAAAGAAAGAGTGCAGCCTAACCCCTGACGTGGGGAAAAGTGGGTACCCTGGCCCTCATGGGGGGGAGAAAGAAAGAAAGAAAGAGTGCAGCCTAACCCCTGACGTGGGGAAAAGTGGGTACCCTGGCCCTCATGGGGGGGAGAAAGAAAGAAAGAAAGAGTGCAGCCTAACCCCTGACGTGGGGAAAAGTGGGTACCCTGGCCCTCATGATGGGGGGAGAAAGAAAGAAAGAAAGAGTGCAGCCTAACCCCTGACGTGGGGAAAAGTGGGTACCCTGGCCCTCATGGGGGGGGAGAAAGAAAGAAAGAAAGAGTGCAGCCTAACCCCTGACGTGGGGTAAAGTGGGTACCCTGGCCCTCATGGGGGGGGAGCAAGAAAGAAAGAAAGAGTGCAGCCTAACCCCTGACGTGGGGAAAAGTGGGTACCCTGGCCCTCATGGGGGGGGAGAAAGAAAGAAAGAAAGAGTGCAGCCTAACCCCTGACGTGGGGAAAAGTGGGTACCCTGGCCCTCATGGGGGGGGAGAAAGAAAGAAAGAAAGAGTGCAGCCTAACCCCTGACGTGGGGAAAAGTGGGTACCCTGGCCCTCATGATGGGGGGAGAAAGAAAGAAAGAAAGAGTGCAGCCTAACCCCTGACGTGGGGAAAAGTGGGTACCCTGGCCCTCATGGGGGGGAGAAAGAAAGAAAGAAAGAGTGCAGCCTAACCCCTGACGTGGGGAAAAGTGGGTACCCTGGCCCTCATGATGGGGGGAGAAAGAAAGAAAGAAAGAGTGCAGCCTAACCCCTGACGTGGGGAAAAGAGGGTACCCTGGCCCTCATGGGGGGGGAGAAAGAAAGAAAGAAAGAGTGCAGCCTAACCCCTGACGTGGGGAAAAGTGGGTACCCTGGCCCTCATGATGGGGGGAGAAAGAAAGAAAGAAAGAGTGCAGCCTAACCCCTGACGTGGGGAAAAGTGGGTACCCTGGCCCTCATGGGGGGGGAGAAAGAAAGAAAGAAAGAGTGCAGCCTAACCCCTGACGTGGGGAAAAGTGGGTACCCTGGCCCTCATGGGGGGGGAGAAAGAAAGAAAGAAAGAGTGCAGCCTAACCCCTGACGTGGGGAAAAGTGGGTACCCTGGCCCTCATGATGGGGGAGAAAGAAAGAAAGAAAGAGTGCAGCCTAACCCCTGACGTGGGGAAAAGTGGGTACCCTGGCCCTCATGGGGGGGAGAAAGAAAGAAAGAAAGAGTGCAGCCTAACCCCTGACGTGGGGAAAAGTGGGTACCCTGGCCCTCATGATGGGGGGAGAAAGAAAGAAAGAAAGAGTGCAGCCTAACCCCTGACGTGGGGAAAAGTGGGTACCCTGGCCCTCATGGGGGGGGAGAAAGAAAGAAAGAAAGAGTGCAGCCTAACCCCTGACGTGGGGAAAAGTGGGTACCCTGGCCCTCATGGGGGGGAGAAAGAAAGAAAGAAAGAGTGCAGCCTAACCCCTGACGTGGGGAAAAGTGGGTACCCTGGCCCTCATGATGGGGGGAGAAAGAAAGAAAGAAAGAGTGCAGCCTAACCCCTGACGTGGGGAAAAGTGGGTACCCTGGCCCTCATGGGGGGGAGAAAGAAAGAAAGAAAGAGTGCAGCCTAACCCCTGACGTGGGGAAAAGTGGGTACCCTGGCCCTCATGGGGGGGGAGAAAGAAAGAAAGAAAGAGTGCAGCCTAACCCCTGACGTGGGGAAAAGTGGGTACCCTGGCCCTCATGATGGGGGAGAAAGAAAGAAAGAAAGAGTGCAGCCTAACCCCTGACGTGGGGAAAAGTGGGTACCCTGGCCCTCATGGGGGGGAGAAAGAAAGAAAGAAAGAGTGCAGCCTAACCCCTGACGTGGGGAAAAGTGGGTACCCTGGCCCTCATGGGGGGGAGAAAGAAAGAAAGAAAGAGTGCAGCCTAACCCCTGACGTGGGGAAAAGTGGGTACCCTGGCCCTCATGGGGGGGGAGAAAGAAAGAAAGAAAGAGTGCAGCCTAACCCCTGACGTGGGGAAAAGTGGGTACCCTGGCCCTCATGGGGGGGAGAAAGAAAGAAAGAAAGAGTGCAGCCTAACCCCTGACGTGGGGAAAAGTGGGTACCCTGGCCCTCATGGGGGGGGAGAAAGAAAGAAAGAAAGAGTGCAGCCTAACCCCTGACGTGGGGAAAAGTGGGTACCCTGGCCCTCATGGGGGGGGAGAAAGAAAGAAAGAAAGAGTGCAGCCTAACCCCTGACGTGGGGAAAAGTGGGTACCCTGGCCCTCATGGGGGGGGAGAAAGAAAGAAAGAAAGAGTGCAGCCTAACCCCTGACGTGGGGAAAAGTGGGTACCCTGGCCCTCATGGGGGGGGAGAAAGAAAGAAAGAAAGAGTGCAGCCTAACCCCTGACGTGGGGAAAAGTGGGTACCCTGGCCCTCATGGGGGGGGAGAAAGAAAGAAAGAAAGAGTGCAGCCTAACCCCTGACGTGGGGAAAAGTGGGTACCCTGGCCCTCATGGGGGGGGAGAAAGAAAGAAAGAAAGAGTGCAGCCTAACCCCTGACGTGGGGAAAAGTGGGTACCCTGGCCCTCATGGGGGGGGAGAAAGAAAGAAAGAAAGAGTGCAGCCTAACCCCTGACGTGGGGAAAAGTGGGTACCCTGGCCCTCATGGGGGGGAGAAAGAAAGACAGAAAGAGTGCAGCCTAACCCCTGACGTGGGGAAAAGTGGGTACCCTGGCCCTCATGATGGGGGGAGAAAGAAAGAAAGAAAGAGTGCAGCCTAACCCCTGACGTGGGGAAAAGTGGGTACCCTGGCCCTCATGGGGGGGGAGAAAGAAAGAAAGAAAGAGTGCAGCCTAACCCCTGACGTGGGGAAAAGTGGGTACCCTGGCCCTCATGGGGGGGGAGAAAGAAAGAAAGAAAGAGTGCAGCCTAACCCCTGACGTGGGGAAAAGTGGGTACCCTGGCCCTCATGGGGGGGGAGAAAGAAAGAAAGAAAGAGTGCAGCCTAACCCCTGACGTGGGGAAAAGTGGGTACCCTGGCCCTCATGGGGGGGGAGAAAGAAAGAAAGAAAGAGTGCAGCCTAACCCCTGACGTGGGGAAAAGTGGGTACCCTGGCCCTCATGAGGGGGGAGAAAGAAAGAAAGAAAGAGTGCAGCCTAACCCCTGACGTGGGGAAAAGTGGGTACCCTGGCCCTCATGGGGGGGAGAAAGAAAGAAAGAAAGAGTGCAGCCTAACCCCTGACGTGGGGAAAAGTGGGTACCCTGGCCCTCATGATGGGGGAGAAAGAAAGAAAGAAAGAGTGCAGCCTAACCCCTGACGTGGGGAAAAGTGGGTACCCTGGCCCTCATGGGGGGGGAGAAAGAAAGAAAGAAAGAGTGCAGCCTAACCCCTGACGTGGGGAAAAGTGGGTACCCTGGCCCTCATGGGGGGGAGAAAGAAAGAAAGAAAGAGTGCAGCCTAACCCCTGACGTGGGGAAAAGTGGGTACCCTGGCCCTCATGGGGGGGGAGAAAGAAAGAAAGAAAGAGTGCAGCCTAACCCCTGACGTGGGGAAAAGTGGGTACCCTGGCCCTCATGGGGGGGAGAAAGAAAGAAAGAAAGAGTGCAGCCTAACCCCTGACGTGGGGAAAAGTGGGTACCCTGGCCCTCATGGGGGGGAGAAAGAAAGAAAGAAAGAGTGCAGCCTAACCCCTGACGTGGGGAAAAGTGGGTACCCTGGCCCTCATGGGGGGGGAGAAAGAAAGAAAGAAAGAGTGCAGCCTAACCCCTGACGTGGGGAAAAGTGGGTACCCTGGCCCTCATGATGGGGGGGAGAAAGAAAGAAAGAAAGAGTGCAGCCTAACCCCTGACGTGGGGAAAAGTGGGTACCCTGGCCCTCATGATGGGGGGAGAAAGAAAGAAAGAAAGAGTGCAGCCTAACCCCTGACGTGGGGAAAAGTGGGTACCCTGGCCCTCATGGGGGGGGAGAAAGAAAGAAAGAAAGAGTGCAGCCTAACCCCTGACGTGGGGAAAAGTGGGTACCCTGGCCCTCATGGGGGGGAGAAAGAAAGAAAGAAAGAGTGCAGCCTAACCCCTGACGTGGGGAAAAGTGGGTACCCTGGCCCTCATGGGGGGGAGAAAGAAAGAAAGAAAGAGTGCAGCCTAACCCCTGACGTGGGGAAAAGTGGGTACCCTGGCCCTCATGGGGGGGGAGAAAGAAAGAAAGAAAGAGTGCAGCCTAACCCCTGACGTGGGGAAAAGTGGGTACCCTGGCCCTCATGATGGGGGGAGAAAGAAAGAAAGAAAGAGTGCAGCCTAACCCCTGACGTGGGGAAAAGTGGGTACCCTGGCCCTCATGGGGGGGAGAAAGAAAGAAAGAAAGAGTGCAGCCTAACCCCTGACGTGGGGAAAAGTGGGTACCCTGGCCCTCATGGGGGGGAGAAAGAAAGAAAGAAAGAGTGCAGCCTAACCCCTGACGTGGGGAAAAGTGGGTACCCTGGCCCTCATGGGGGGGGAGAAAGAAAGAAAGAAAGAGTGCAGCCTAACCCCTGACGTGGGGAAAAGTGGGTACCCTGGCCCTCATGATGGGGGGAGAAAGAAAGAAAGAAAGAGTGCAGCCTAACCCCTGACGTGGGGAAAAGTGGGTACCCTGGCCCTCATGATGGGGGAGAAAGAAAGAAAGAAAGAGTGCAGCCTAACCCCTGACGTGGGGAAAAGTGGGTACCCTGGCCCTCATGGGGGGGAGAAAGAAAGAAAGAAAGAGTGCAGCCTAACCCCTGACGTGGGGAAAAGTGGGTACCCTGGCCCTCTTGGGGGGGGAGAAAGAAAGAAAGAAAGAGTGCAGCCTAACCCCTGACGTGGGGAAAAGTGGGTACCCTGGCCCTCATGGGGGGGGAGAAAGAAAGAAAGAAAGAGTGCAGCCTAACCCCTGACGTGGGGAAAAGTGGGTACCCTGGCCCTCATGGGGGGGAGAAAGAAAGAAAGAAAGAGTGCAGCCTAACCCCTGACGTGGGGAAAAGTGGGTACCCTGGCCCTCATGGGGGGGGAGAAAGAAAGAAAGAAAGAGTGCAGCCTAACCCCTGACGTGGGGAAAAGTGGGTACCCTGGCCCTCATGGGGGGGGAGAAAGAAAGAAAGAAAGAGTGCAGCCTAACCCCTGACGTGGGGAAAAGTGGGTACCCTGGCCCTCATGGGGGGGAGAAAGAAAGAAAGAAAGAGTGCAGCCTAACCCCTGACGTGGGGAAAAGTGGGTACCCTGGCCCTCATGGGGGGGGAGAAAGAAAGAAAGAAAGAGTGCAGCCTAACCCCTGACGTGGGGAAAAGTGGGTACCCTGGCCCTCATGGGGGGGAGAAAGAAAGAAAGAAAGAGTGCAGCCTAACCCCTGACGTGGGGAAAAGTGGGTACCCTGGCCCTCATGGGGGGGGAGAAAGAAAGAAAGAAAGAGTGCAGCCTAACCCCTGACGTGGGGAAAAGTGGGTACCCTGGCCCTCATGATGGGGGGAGAAAGAAAGAAAGAAAGAGTGCAGCCTAACCCCTGACGTGGGGAAAAGTGGGTACCCTGGCCCTCATGGGGGGGGAGAAAGAAAGAAAGAAAGAGTGCAGCCTAACCCCTGACGTGGGGAAAAGTGGGTACCCTGGCCCTCATGATGGGGGAGAAAGAAAGAAAGAAAGAGTGCAGCCTAACCCCTGACGTGGGGAAAAGTGGGTACCCTGGCCCTCATGGGGGGGAGAAAGAAAGAAAGAAAGAGTGCAGCCTAACCCCTGACGTGGGGAAAAGTGGGTACCCTGGCCCTCATGGGGGGGAGAAAGAAAGAAAGAAAGAGTGCAGCCTAACCCCTGACGTGGGGAAAAGTGGGTACCCTGGCCCTCATGGGGGGGGAGAAAGAAAGAAAGAAAGAAAGAGTGCAGCCTAACCCCTGACGTGGGGAAAAGTGGGTACCCTGGCCCTCATGGGGGGGGAGAAAGAAAGAAAGAAAGAGTGCAGCCTAACCCCTGACGTGGGGAAAAGTGGGGACCCTGGCCCTCATGATGGGGGGAGAAAGAAAGAAAGAAAGAGTGCAGCCTAAACCCCTGACGTGGGAAAAGTGGGTACCCTGGCCCTCATGATGGGGGGAGAAAGAAAGAAAGAAAGGAGTGCAGCCTAACCCCTGACGTGGGGAAAAGTGGGTACCCTGGCCCCTCATGGGGGGGGAGAAAGAAAGAAAGAAAGAGTGCAGCCTAACCCCTGACGTGGGGAAAAGTGGGTACCCTGGCCCTCATGGGGGGGGAGAAAGAAAGAAAGAAAGAGTGCAGCCGAACCCCTGACGTGGGGAAAAGTGGGTACACTGGCCCTCATGATTGGGGGAGAAAGAAAGAAAGAAAGAGTGCAGCCTTAGCCCTGACGTGGGGAAAAGTGGGTACCCTGGCCCTCATGATGGGGGGAGAAAGAAAGAAAGAAAGAGTGCAGCCTAACCCCTGACGTGGGGAAAAGTGGGTACCCTGGCCCTCATGGGGGGGGGAGAAAGAAAGAAAGAAAGAGTGCAGCCTAACCCCTGACGTGGGGAAAAGTGGGTACCCTGGCCCTCATGATGGGGGGAGAAAGAAAGAAAGATTGCAGCCTAACCCCTGACGTGGGGAAAAGTGGGTACCCTGGCCCTCATGGGGGGGGGAGAAATAAAGAAAGAAAGAAAGAGTGCAGCCTAACCCCTGACGTGGGGGAAAAGTGGGTACCTGGCCCTCATGGGGGGGGAGAAAAGAAAGAAAGAAAGAAAGAGTGCAGCCTAACCCCTGAACGTGGGGAAAAGTGGGTACCCTGGCCCTCATGGGGGGGGGAGAAAGAAAGAAAGAAAGAGTGCAGCCTAACCCCTGACGTGGGGAAAAGTGGGTACCCTGGCCCTCATGATGGGGGAGAAAGAAAGAAAGAAAGAGTGCAGCCTAACCCCTGACATGGGGAAAAGTGGGTACCCTGGCCCTCATGGGGGGGGAGAAAGTAAGAAAGAAAGAAAGAGTGCAGCCTAACCCCTGACGTGGGGAAAAGTGGGTACCCTGGCCCTCATGAGGGGGGGAGAAAGAAAGAAAGAAAGAGTGCAGCCTAACCCCTGACGTGGGGAAAAGTGGGTACCCTGGCCCTCATGGGGGGGAGAAAGAAAGAAAGAAAGAGTGCAGCCTAACCCTTGACGTGGGGAAAAGTGGGTACCCTCGCCCTCATGGGGGGGGAGAAAGAAAGAAAGAAAGAAAGAGTGCAGCCTAACCCCTGACGTGGGGA
Organism: Melopsittacus undulatus; assembly: GCF_012275295.1. NCBI lineage: Eukaryota > Metazoa > Chordata > Aves > Psittaciformes > Psittaculidae > Melopsittacus > Melopsittacus undulatus. The sequence continues at coordinate 71,188 of NW_022994014.1, read as the reverse complement.
AAAGTGGGTACCCTGGCCCTCATGGGGGGGGAGAAAGAAAGAAAGAAAGAGTGCAGCCTAACCCCTGACGTGGGGAAAAGTGGGTACCCTGGCCCTCATGGGGGGGGAGAAAGAAGAAAGAAAGAGTGCAGCCTAACCCCTGACGTGGGGAAAAGTGGGTACCCTGGCCCTCATGGGGGGGGAGAAAGAAAGAAAGAAAGAGTGCAGCCTTACCCCTGACGTGGGGAAAAGTGGGTACCCTGGCCCTCATGGGGGGGGAGAAAGAAAGAAAGAAAGAGTGCAGCCTAACCCCTGACGTGGGGAAAAGTGGGTACCCTGGCCCTCATGGGGGGGGAGAAAGAAAGAAAGAAAGAGTGCAGCCTAACCCCTGACGTGGTGAAAAGTGGGTACCCTGGCCCTCATGATGGGGGAGAAAGAAAGAAAGAAAGAGTGCAGCCTAACCCCTGACGTGGGGAAAAGTGGGTACCCTGGCCCTCATGGGGGGGGAGAAAGAAAGAAAGAAAGAAAGAGTGCAGCCTAACCCCTGACGTGGGGAAAGTGGGTACCCTGGCCCTCATGGGGGGGGAGAAAGAAAGAAAGAAAGAAAGAGTGCAGCCTAACCCCTGACGTGGGGAAAGTGGGTACCCTGGCCCTCATGGGGGGGGAGAAAGAAAGAAAGAAAGAGTGCAGCCTAACCCCTGACGTGGGGAAAAGTGGGTACCCTGGCCCTCATGGGGTGGGAGAAAGTAAGAAAGAAAGAAAGAGTGCAGCCTAACCCCTGACGTGGGGAAAAAGTGGGTACTCTGGCCCTCATGATGGGGGAGAAAGAAAGAAAGAAAGAGTGCAGCCTTACCCCTGACGTGGGGTAAAGTGTGTACCCCTGGCCCTCATGATGGGGGAGAAAGAAAGAAAGAAAGAGTGCAGCCTTACCCCTGACGTGGGGAAAAGTGGGTACCCTGGCCCTCATGATGGGGGGGAGAAAGAAAGAAAGAAAGAAAGAGTGCAGCCTAACCCCTGACGTGGGGAAAAGTGGGTACCCTGGCCCTCATGGGGGGGGAGAGAAAGAAAGAAAGAAAGAAAGAGTGCAGCCTAACCCCTGACGTGGGGAAAAGTGGGTACCCTGGCCCTCATGATGGGGGGAGAAAGAAAAGAAAGAAAGAAAGAGTGCAGCCTAACCCCTGACGTGGGGAAAAGTGGGTACCCTGGCCCTCATGGGGGGGGAGAAAGAAAGAAAGAAAGAAAGAGTGCAGCCTAACCCCTGACGTGGGGAAAAGTGGGTACCCTGGCCCTCATGGGGGGGGAGAAAGAAAGAAAGAAAGAAAGAGTGCAGCCTAACCCCTGACGTGGGGAAAAGTGGGTACCCTGGCCCTCATGATTGGGGGAGAAAGAAAGAAAGAAAGAGTGCAGCCTTACCCCTGACGTGGGGAAAAGTGGGTACCCTGGCCCTCATGGGGGGGGAGAAAGAAAGAAAGAAAGAGTGCAGCCTAACCCCTGACGTGGGGAAAAGTGGGTACCCTGGCCCTCATGATTGGGGGAGAAAGAAAGAAAGAAAGAGTGCAGCCTAACCCCTGACGTGGGGAAAAGTGGGTACCCTGGCCCTCATGGGGGGGGAGAAAGAAAGAAAGAAAGAGTGCAGCCTAACCCCTGACGTGGGGAAAATTGGGTACCCTGGCCCTCATGATGGGGGGAGAAAGAAAGAAAGATTGCAGCCTAACCCCTGACGGGGGGGAAAAGTGGGTACCCTGGCCCTCATGGGGGGGGAGAAATAAAGAAAGAAAGAAAGAGTGCAGCCTAACCCCTGACGTGGGGAAAAGTGGGGTACCCTGGCCCTCATGGGGGGGGAGAAAGAAAGAAAGAAAGAGTGCAGCCTAACACCTGACGTGGGGAAAAGTGGGTACCCTGGCCCTCATGGGGGGGGAGAAATAAAGAAAGAAAGAGTGCAGCCTAACCCCTGACGTGGGGAAAAGTGGGTACCCTGGCCCTCATGATGGGGGGAGAAAGAAAGAAAGAAAGAGTGCAGCCTTACCCCTGACGTGGGGAAAAGTGGGTACCCTGGCCCTCATGATGGGGGGAGAAAGAAAGAAAGAAAGAGTGCAGCCTTACCCCTGACGTGGGGAAAAGTGGGTACCCTGGCCCTCATGATGGGGGGAGAAAGAAAGAAAGAAAGAAAGAGTGCAGCCTAACCCCTGACGTGGGGAAAAGTGGGTACCCTGGCCCTCATGGGGGGGGGAGAAAGAAAGAAAGAAAGAAAGAGTGCAGCCTAACCCCTGACGTGGGGAAAAGTGGGTACCCTGGCCCTCATGATGGGGGGAGAAAGAAAGAAAGAAAGAAAGAGTGCAGCCTAACCCCTGACGTGGGGAAAAGTGGGTACCCTGGCCCTCATGGGGGGGGGAGAAAGAAAGAAAGAAAGAAAGAGTGCAGCCTAACCCCTGACGTGGGGAAAAGTGGGTACCCTGGCCCTCATGGGGGGGGAGAAAGAAAGAAAGAAAGAAAGAGTGCAGCCTAACCCCTGACGTGGGGAAAAGTGGGTACCCTGGCCCTCATGATTGGGGGAGAAAGAAAGAAAGAAAGAGTGCAGCCTTACCCCTGACGTGGGGAAAAGTGGGTACCCTGGCCCTCATGGGGGGGGAGAAAGAAAGAAAGAAAGAGTGCAGCCTAACCCCTGACGTGGGGAAAAGTGGGTACCCTGGCCCTCATGATTGGGGGAGAAAGAAAGAAAGAAAGAGTGCAGCCTAACCCCTGACGTGGGGAAAAGTGGGTACCCTGGCCCTCATGGGGGGGGAGAAAGAAAGAAAGAAAGAGTGCAGCCTAACCCCTGACGTGGGGAAAATTGGGTACCCTGGCCCTCATGATGGGGGGAGAAAGAAAGAAAGATTGCAGCCTAACCCCTGACGTGGGGAAAAGTGGGTACCCTGGCCCTCATGGGGGGGGAGAAATAAAGAAAGAAAGAAAGAGTGCAGCCTAACCCCTGACGTGGGGAAAAGTGGGTACCCTGGCCCTCATGGGGGGGGAGAAAGAAAGAAAGAAAGAGTGCAGCCTAACACCTGACGTGGGGAAAAGTGGGTACCCTGGCCCTCATGGGGGGGGAGAAATAAAGAAAGAAAGAGTGCAGCCTAACCCCTGACGTGGGGAAAAGTGGGTACCCTGGCCCTCATGATGGGGGGAGAAAGAAAGAAAGAAAGAGTGCAGCCTTACCCCTGACGTGGGGAAAAGTGGGTACCCTGGCCCTCATGGGGGGGGAGAAAGAAAGAAAGAAAGAGTGCAGCCTAACCCCTGACGTGGGGAAAAGTGGGTACCCTGGCCCTCATGATGGGGGGAGAAAGAAAGAAAGAAAGAGTGCAGCCTTACCCCTGACGTGGGGAAAAGTGGGTACCCTGGCCCTCATGATGGGGGGAGAAAGAAAGAAAGAAAGAGTGCAGCCTAACCCCTGACGTGGTGAAAAGTGGGTACCCTGGCCCTCATGATGGGGGAGAAAGAAAGAAAGAAAGAGTGCAGCCTAACCCCTGACGTGGGGAAAAGTGGGTACCCTGGCCCTCATGGGGGGGGAGAAAGAAAGAAAGAAAGAAAGAGTGCAGCCTAACCCCTGACGTGGGGAAAAGTGGGTACCCTGGCCCTCATGGGGGGGGAGAAAGAAAGAAAGAAAGAAAGAGTGCAGCCTAACCCCTGACGTGGGGAAAAGTGGGTACCCTGGCCCTCATGGGGGGGAGAAAGAAAGAAAGAAAGAGTGCAGCCTAACCCCTGACGTGGGGAAAAGTGGGTACCCTGGCCCTCATGGGGGGGGGAGAAAGAAAGAAAGAAAGAGTGCAGCCTAACCCCTGACGTGGGGAAAAGTGGGTACCCTGGCCCTCATGATGGGGGAGAAAGAAAGAAAGAAAGAGTGCAGCCTAACCCCTGACGTGGGGAAAAGTGGGTACCCTGGCCCTCATGGGGTGGGAGAAAGTAAGAAAGAAAGAAAGAGTGCAGCCTAACCCCTGACGTGGGGAAAAGTGGGTACCCTGGCCCTCATGATGGGGGGAGAAAGAAAGAAAGAAAGAGTGCAGCCGAACCCCTGACGTAGGGAAAAGTGGGTACCCTGGCCCTCATGATGGGGGGAGAAAGAAAGAAAGAAAGAGTGCAGCCTTACCCCTGACGTGGGGAAAAGTGGGTACCCTGGCCCTCATGATCGGGGGAGAAAGAAAGAAAGAAAGAAAGAGTGCAGCCTAACCCCTGACGTGGGGAAAAGTGGGTACCCTGGCCCTCATGGGGGGGGAGAAAGAAAGAAAGAAAGAAAGAGTGCAGCCTAACCCCTGACGTGGGGAAAAGTGGGTACCCTGGCCCTCATGATGGGGGGAGAAAGAAAGAAAGAAAGAGTGCAGCCTAACCCCTGACGTGGGGAAAAGTGGGTACCCTGGCCCTCATGGGGGGGGAGAAAGAAAGAAAGAAAGAAAGAGTGCAGCCTAACCCCTGACGTGGGGAAAAGTGGGTACCCTGGCCCTCATGGGGGGGGAGAAAGAAAGAAAGAAAGAAAGAGTGCAGCCTAACCCCTGACGTGGGGAAAAGTGGGTACCCTGGCCCTCATGATTGGGGGAGAAAGAAAGAAAGAAAGAGTGCAGCCTTACCCCTGACGTGGGGAAAAGTGGGTACCCTGGCCCTCATGATGGGGGGAGAAAGAAAGAAAGAAAGAGTGCAGCCTAACCCCTGACGTGGGGAAAAGTGGGTACCCTGGCCCTCATGGGGGGGGAGAAAGAAAGAAAGAAAGAAAGAGTGCAGCCTAACCCCTGACGTGGGGAAAATTGGGTACCCTGGCCCTCATGATGGGGGGAGAAAGAAAGAAAGATTGCAGCCTAACCCCTGACGTGGGGAAAAGTGGTTACCCTGGCCCTCATGGGGGGGGAGAAATAAAGAAAGAAAGAAAGAGTGCAGCCTAACCCCTGACGTGGGGAAAAGTGGGTACCCTGGCCCTCATGGGGGGGGAGAAAGAAAGAAAGAAAGAGTGCAGCCTAACACCTGACGTGGGGAAAAGTGGGTACCCTGGCCCTCATGGGGGGGGAGAAATAAAGAAAGAAAGAGTGCAGCCTAACCCCTGACGTGGGGAAAAGTGGGTACCCTGGCCCTCATGATGGGGGAGAAAGAAAGAAAGAAAGAGTGCAGCCTAAGCCCTGACGTGGGGAAAAGTGGGTACCCTGGCCCTCATGATGGGGGGAGAAAGAAAGAAAGAAAGAGTGCAGCCTAACCCCTGACGTGGGGAAAAGTGGGTACCCTGGCCCTCATGATGGGGGGAGAAAGAAAGAAAGAAAGAGTGCAGCCTTACCCCTGACGTGGGGAAAAGTGGGTACCCTGGCCCTCATGATGGGGGGAGAAAGAAAGAAAGAAAGAGTGCAGCCTAACCCCTGACGTGGGGAAAAGTGGGTACCCTGGCCCTCATGGGGGGGGAGAAAGAAAGAAAGAAAGATAGAGTGCAGCCTAACCCCTGACGTGGGGAAAAGTGGGTACCCTGGCCCTCATGATGGGGGGAGAAAGAAAGAAAGAAAGAGTGCAGCCTAACCCCTGACGTGGGGAAAAGTGGGTACCCTGGCCCTCATGGGGGGGGAGAAAGAAAGAAAGAAAGAAAGAGTGCAGCCTAACCCCTGACGTGGGGAAAAGTGGGTACCCTGGCCCTCATGGGGGGGGGAAAGAAAGAAAGAAAGAGTGCAGCCTAACCCCTGACGTGGTGAAAAGTGGGTACACTGGCCCTCATGGGGGGGGAGAAAGAAAGAAAGAGTGCAGCCTAACCCCTGACGTGGGGAAAAGTGGGTACCCTGGCCCTCATGGGGGGGGAGAAAGAAAGAAAGAAAGAAAGAGTGCAGCCTAACCCCTGACGTGGGGAAAAGTGGGTACCCTGGCCCTCATGGGGGGGGAGAAAGAAAGAAAGAAAGAAAGAGTGCAGCCTAACACCTGACGTGGGGAAAAGTGGGTACCCTGGCCCTCATGGGGGGGGGAGAAAGAAAGAAAGAAAGAGTGCAGCCTAACCCCTGACGTGGGGAAAAGTGGGTACCCTGGCCCTCATGGGGGGGGAGAAAGAAAGAAAGAAAGAGTGCAGCCTAAGCCCTGACGTGGGGAAAAGTGGGTACCCTGGCCCTCATGGGGTGGGAGAAAGTAAGAAAGAAAGAAAGAGTGCAGCCTAACCCCTGACGTGGGGAAAAGTGGGTACCCTGGCCCTCATGATGGGGGGAGAAAGAAAGAAAGAAAGAGTGCAGCCTAACCCCTGACGTGGGGAAAAGTGGGTACCCTGGCCCTCATGATGGGGGGAGAAAGAAAGAAAGAAAGAGTGCAGCCTTACCCCTGACGTGGGGAAAAGTGGGTACCCTGGCCCTCATGATGGGGGGAGAAAGAAAGAAAGAAAGAAAGAGTGCAGCCTAACCCCTGACGTGGGGAAAAGTGGGTACCCTGGCCCTCATGGGGGGGGAGAAAGAAAGAAAGAAAGAAAGAGTGCAGCCTAACCCCTGAGGTGGGGAAAAGTGGGTACCCTAGCCCTCACGGGGGGAAAAAAAGAGTGCAGCCTAACCCCTGACGTGGGGAAAAGTGGGTACCCTAGCCCTCATGGGGGGGGGGAAAAAAGAGTGCAGCCTAACCCCTGACGTGGGGAAAAGTGGGTACCCTAGCCCTCATGGGGGGGGGGAAAAAAGAGTGCAGCCTAACCCCTGACGTGGGGAAAAGTGGGTACCCTGGCCCTCATGGGGGGGGGAAAAAAAGAGTGCAGCCTAACCCCTGACGTGGGGAAAAGTGGGTACCCTGGCCCTCATGGGGGGGAAAAAAAGAGTGCAGCCTAACCCCTGACGTGGGGAAAATTGGGTACCCTAGCCCTCATGGGGGGGAAAAAAAGAGTGCAGCCTAACCCCTGACGTGGGGAAAAGTGGGTACCCTAGCCCTCATGGCGGGGAAAAAAATAGTGCAGCCTAACCCTAATGTCAGGAAGAGTGCGGCCTAACCCGAATGTCAGGAAGAGTGCGGCCTAACCCAAATGTCAGGAAGAGTGCGGCATAATCCTAATGTCTGGAAGAGTGCGGCCTAACCCTAATGTCATGAAGAGTGCACCCTAACCCTAATGTCAGGAAGTCTGTACCCTAACACTAATTTCAGAAAGAGTGCACCATAACCCTAATGTCAGGAAGAGTGCACCCAAACCCTAATGTCAGGAAGAGTGTACCCTAACCCTAATGTCAGGAAGAGTGCACCCAAACCCTAATGTCAGGAAGAGTGTACCCTAACCCTAATGTCAGGAAGAGTGCACCCAAACCCTAATGTCAGGAAGAGTGTACCCTAACCCTAATGTCAGGAAGAGTGTACCCTAACCCTAGTGACGACCCTAGCCCTAGCGGCGACCCGGGACGGATCTACCTAGCGCCTAATTTGCCTTGCCTTGCCGTCATCTATCATCTCTCATCTGCCATCTATCATCTGCCATGTATCATGTATACATCTGTCATCATCTATCATCTACCATCGATCATGTACTCATCTAACATCATCTATCATCTAGCATTGACTTACCTGCAAAATTGACTTACCTGCAAAATTGACTTACCTGCCAAAACATCATAGGGGTACAGAAACAACCCATACAAGTACAAGATCAATAGCCCCTCCCATCCACCCCCACCCTCTGCTTTTTCAGTTAAGGCAACAATTATAACAAGTTACAGTCAGGGAGGAAAAAATCATAGGGGTACAGGAACAACCAATACAAGTACAAGATCAATACTCCATCCCATCCACCCTCACCCTCTCCTTTTTCAATTAACACAACAATTACAACAAGTTACAGTCAGGGAGGAAAACATCATAGGGGTACAGAAACAACCCATACAAGATCAATAGTCCATCCAATCCACCCCCACCCTCTCCTTTTTCAGTTAAGGCAACAATTATAACAAGTTACAGTCAGGGAGGAAAACATCATAGGGGTAGAGAAACAACCCATACAAGATCAATAGTCCATCCCATCCACCCTCACCCTCTCTTTTTTCAATTAACACAGCAATTACAACAAGTTACAGTCAGGGAGGAAAAAATCATAGGGGTACAGAAACAACCAATACAAGTACAAGATCAATAGTCCATCCCATCCACCCTCACCCTCTCCTTTTTCAATTAACACAACAATCATAACAAGTTACAGTCAGGGAGGAAAACATCATAGTGGTACAGAAACAATCCATACAAGATTAATAGCCCCTCCCATCCACCCCCACCCTCTGCTTTTTCAGTTAAGGCAACAATTACAACAAGTTACAGTCAGGGAGGAAAAAATCATAGGGGTACAGAAACAACCAATACAAGTACAAGATCAATAGCCCCTCCCATCCACCCCCACCCTCTGCTTTTTCAGTTAAGGCAACAATTACAACAAGTTACAGTCAGGGAGGAAAAAATCATAGGGGTACAGAAACAACCCATACAAGATCAATAGTCCATCCCATCCACCCTCACCCTCTCCTTTTTCAATTAACACAACAATCATAACAAGTTACAGTCAGGGAGGGAAACATCTTATAGGTACAGAAACAACCCATACAAGTACAAGATCAATAGTCCCTCCCATCCACCCCCACCCTCTGCTTTTTCAGTTAAGGCAACAATTACAACAAGTTACAGTCAGGGAGGAAAAAATCATAGGGGTACAGGAACAACCAATACAAGTACAAGATCAATAGTCCCTCCCATCCACCCTCACCCTCTCCTTTTTCAATTAACACAACAATTATAACAAGTTATATTCAGGGAGAAAAACATCATAGTGGTACAGAAACAATCCATACAAGATTAATAGTCCATCCCATCCACCCTCACCCTCTTTTTCAATTAACACAACAATCATAACAAGTTACAGTCAGGGAGGAAAACATCATAGGGGTACAGAAACAACCCATACAAGATCAATAGTCCATCCCATCCACACTCACCCTCTCCCTTTTTAAGGCAACAATTATAACAAGTTACAGTCAGGGAGGAAAAAATCATAGGGGTACAGAAACAACCCATACAAGTACAACATCAATGGCCAGTCCCATCCACCCTCAGCCTCTCCCTTTTCAGTTCAGACAGTAAGTACAACAAGTTAAAGTCTGGGAGAAAAACATTATAGTGGTACAGAAACAACTCATACAAGATCAATAGTCCCTCCCATCCACCCCCGCCCTCTTCGTTTTCAGTTAAGGCAACAATTATAACAAGTTATAGTCAGGGAGGGAAACATCATAGGGGTACAGAATCAACCCATACAAGATCAATAGTCCATCCCATCCACCCTCACCCTCTCCTTTTTCAATTAACACAACAATTACAACAAGTTACAGTCAGGGAGGAAAAAATCATAGGGGTACAGAAGCAACCAATACAAGTACAAGATCAATAGTCCCTCCCATCCACCCTCACCCTCTGCTTTTTCAATTAACACAACAATTATAACAAGTTATATTCAGGGAGAAAAACATCATAGTGGTACAGAAACAATCCATACAAGATTAATAGTCCATCCCATCCACCCTCACCCTCTTTTTCAATTAACACAACAATCATAACAAGTTACAGTCAGGAAGGAAAACATCATAGGGGTACAGAAACAACCCATACAAGATGAATAGTCCATCCCATCCACACTCACCCTCTCCCTTTTTAAGGCAACAATTATAACAAGTTATAATCAGGCAGGAAAACATCATAGGGGTACAGAAACAACCCATAAAAGTACAACATCGATGGCCAGTCCCATCCACCCTCACCCTCTCCTTTTTCAGTTCAGACAACAAGTACAACAAGTTACAGTCTGGGAGAAAAACATCATAGTGGTACAGAAACAACCCATACTGTTGGGGGTCGAGCATGGGTGCTTGAACAGGCCTACAGCAAGCTGTGAGAAAGTGAACTTATGACCCCAGGTTAAAAGAAGAAGAAGTGTCAAGATCAGCAAAACAGGAATCCAATAACAGGATGCCGGTAATTGCAGAAGCATGATGTAATGCTAAGCTGATGCGAAGGTGTGAAACCAATCAGGAGAGGTAAAGGGGAGCGTGTATCCCTCATGGGCAAAGTGAAGCAGCCAATCAAGTAATGCGTGATCGCGTGTAAGACAGTATATTAAGAGCAGCCTTGTAATCAATAAATGGAGCATTTTGTGAACCTATATCGTATCGGTGTTTTCTCCCCTCCACCTGGCCGCGGCATTCTGGTGACCCTACGTGATACCAGGAGAGAGAGAGACCGTGGACGAGAGAAGGTGGAGATCCCGGCTGCCCGAGAGAGGCAGGCTGCCCGAGAGAGGCAGGAAAAGAGCTCAAATTACGTGGCCACGGCTGACCGGTGAGTCAGGCAGACTGCGGTCTGGTTCGGGATGGGTTTCGCTGTATCAGCGATAGAAAAGGCTACGACAGAAGGAGTGCTATGTGTAGCGAAGAAAACAGGGTACTCAATACCCCGACAGGAACTTGTGGACTTTTTATTTTGGTGCTGACGAAGGGGGTTGTTAGAAAATACGGGACAGTTATTCTCCAAAGATCAATGGCGTAAGACAGGGGAAGAATTGTGGGAGTCGGTGAAGCTTTTAATCTCGAGACTTGGGAGAAAATTACTAAGGAAGAAGCCCCTGATTTATGGATGTTTTCAGTCCTTCCTAAGGTGAAGGGAGCAACCCTTAAAGAGACAGACCTAAAGTTAATGTTGAAATGGTCGAAGACACGTTACCCAGAGATTTATGAGTCTACCGGATTTGAGATATCCTTGTGGAATGGGGCATGAGTTAAGCTGTGGAATGCAGCTACAAAAGGCAATGATGCTGTGAAAAGTTTGTCAGTCATTTGGAGAACTGTTTTAGAGATGTTAAAGTAAAAAAAAATGAGATCATGGAGATCAGCGTGCCCCCCCCCCCCCGAACCTCCACTGGTTGCCGCTGCAGCAGCGAAGACTGAGGACGGGGATGAAGACGATCCTTTCGACCTGAGCCCTATTGACCCCGAGATGGAGCCTGTGCACGTTCATCAGTTTGCTGTTGCTGCTCCTGAGATTCTGATGCCTGATAATGCTGATGCTGACCTGGATGGTGCTTTTGACCTGGAGCCTATTCATCCGGAAAAGAAGCCTGATTTATATCCCCCATATCCTCATGATAAATGGGTAGCTGTAAAGGGAGAAGTGAGATGGGTGGGGGATGTGGATGTATTGCACAGTTTCCCATGGTGTGTGTGCTTCCCACCCGAGATGGGAAGGTCTCTTGTATGCTCTTATCAGGGGTATCGGGCAGAATGTGTAAGACCGTGGAGTTGGGACCCCGTATACTACTCCTTTGATACAGTCGCTCTGTGATACTCAAGTACTAGAAGTTGGTAAATATAAGTATGTCCATGTTTCTATCTACCCTTGGAAACCTTTATAGATATTGCTGGCAACTTCCTCCAACATAGGCTGGCCACCTGTGTCGGAACGAGTGTGCATTTTGGTCAGTATAAAAGCCCAAGCCTCATGCGATGTAAGGGAGGCAGAGCCTCTGCGGGGACGCCTGCTAAGGTTCAGCCTGCCACCTTGCACTGCGATGATGCTTCTCGGAGCTGGTTTCCTGATAGTCTTTACAGGGTCCTTGTGCCACGTCCTGTATGTGGGACTGTGTAGTGGGAACAATGATTGTCTGGATTTTGTGTTTCAAATATTGTAGTTGTGTGGAGTGTGCTTGTGGGATCCCATATGTGTGTGTGTGTGTCTGTGTGTGTGTGTGATGAGGGCAGACAGTGTTCTGTATATTTTTTGTTGTCAGGTTCATGTAAAAGTTTTAACAGGTAGCAGTTTAACCTTTCGGGCAAGAAAAGGTTAATGCAAAAGCGCAGTTGCCGATAGGCCGGTGGTTTTAGCTGTGCAAAGCAGGGTGAGCAACTTTGAAAAAAAAACAACAACAACAACAAAAAACAACAACAACAAAAAAAATCACTTGAGGGCAACTGAAAATTAACAGCTTGAATATGCATGCTTGTAAAGTAGCTATTATTAGAGGTTGTGATTTTGTGTATAAAACCACCTGTATTTACTAGCCAGTTGCTAATAAGAAACTATACGTTGTATTGTATGGATTTGTCACTTGTAAAAGAGATGTTAAAGAAAGCAAATTTGCAGTAGCTGCTAGAAAATACTAAGGCAAAAGCTAGAAAGATTCTAAGATGATGGTACTGTTATAAAGCAAGTAATGGAACAAATTAAGAGGGTGGGAGAACTCCACTGGTAAGAAGTTTCTTTGGTTAGTCCCTCGCTGCCATTAGCATCTTCAACATGCTGATGCACTCTGTGATAGTTACTCTGCTAATGTAAATCTGTGTGTGCTTTGCTGTAGTAGTGACTTGTTACTGGGTTAAGCAGGTGAAACTCTGCATTGACAACAAGGTGCAAGGACAGAGATTGACCAAATGCCTGCTACCACAGTCAAGGGCAAGACTGGGTTGGCCTCTGTGTTTGCCACCAAGAAGAACCTTTAGCTTCGCTGCTGGCTGCAACCCAGCAGGCGTAGAGCAGTGGAGACACATGTCATGCCAGACCTTGATGTGAGGGATGGCCTCCGCTGTTATCAGAGAGCCATCCAGGAGAAAAAGGGTAGGCCCAGCTGTGTACAGCTATCAACAGGACCATACTGGCTGCCAGCAAAACATACCAAGCCGCAGAACTCAACCACATAAAGAAACAGCAATGGTAGAAATCTTTGTAAAATCTTTGTAATATCTGTGCTATTATGTGTGACCATGGGTAATGGAAAAGTATACTGAGCATATCTGTTAAATCCCAACTATTCCAACCTGTTACATGGTGTGTAGGATTCACTGATATGCCACATGTTATAAAGGTTCAAGTGACTTCAAATCAGACTAATCTTACTGAAATAATGCTACCTAGAGTAGTGGGTTGTTATATTACACAAGTCAAGCAGTGATAGAGCAGACACAATAAATTGTCAAAAACTTTTCGTAAAACTAAAAAGGGGGAGATGTGGAGACAGTGTTCTCACAGGAAAATGAATATTTGGTACATGAGCTCTGAATAACTCTGAGGGATACAGCAAGGCCATGGGAGGCCCGAGGAAGCCTAAGCAAGCAAGATAAGAAGAAGCTGTAATTCACTGAGTTATGAGAACTGTGGACTGTTGGCAAGCATTCGAGGTCAAGTTCTCACACCTGTGTTTAACCAATTATATGTTAGTCACTAAGGGTCTTCACGACAAGTATCCAATCATGATATGCCAAATTGCTGTAGGTGTGTGTAAGCAATAGTATATAAGGAGTTAAAGCTTTGCAATAAATGGCTTTTTGTCTGATCAAAAAAAAAAAAAAAAGGGGGGGGAGTGTAACTCCTTGACTGTTAACACTGTACAGTTTACTTCTGCAGCTGCTTCACATCCCCTTTGCATTAGAATGCTTCTGGGCATGTGTTGTATGAATCTTTCTGATCATTCTGAATCTATTCACAAGAATTTGTTTGAACTTAAAGAAAATATGAAAGAACTTACTGTAGAAACAAATCCTATAGACTCTTGGTTAAAATCGTTAGGAATAAGTAGTTGGTTAAGGAGTTTAATCATGATGTTTAGCGGACCAATAATGATTATGTTGTTAATTTTGTTTTTTGGACCTTGTTTGTTACAATGTATTATGCAACGCATGCAGCAGATGACAAACGCCTTATTTGAAAAAAGAGGGGGAGATGTTGGGGGTCGAGCATGGGCGCTTGAAGAGGCCTACAGCAAGCTGTGAGAAAGTGAACTTATGACCCCAGGTTAAAAGAAGAAGAAGTGTCAAGATCAGCAAAACAGGAATGCAATAACAGGATGCCAGTAATTGCAGAAGCATGATGTAACGCTAAGCTGAAGCGAAGGCGTGAAACCAATCAGGAGAGGTAAAGGGGAGCGTGTATCCCTCGTGGGCAAAGTGAAGCAGCCAATCAAGTAATGCGTGATCGCATGTAAGACAGTATATTAAGAGCAGCCTTGTAATCAATAAACGGAGCATTTTGTGAACCTATATCGTATCGGTGTTTTCTCCCCTCCACCTGGCCGCGGCACCATACAAGATCAATAGTCCCTCCCATCCAGCCTCACCCTCTCCTTTTTCAGTTAAGGCAACTATTCTAACAAGTTACAGTCAGGGAGGAAAACATCATAGGGGTACAGAAACAACCCATACAAGTACAAAATCAATAGTCCCTCCCATCCACCCTCACCCTCTCCATTTTTTTATTAACACAACAAAAAGCATTTCTACAAGTCCGCACTCATGCAATTCTTGCAGAGCCAAGGCCACGCAGTGAGCGATCCCAATACCCTGAGCCTTGTTGCTGGACAAGAAGATTCTTGGCAGGCATAAGCAAGGTCAATTGTCTTGTTATGCTTCTGTAATTTCCCATGTTTTCGTGCAGAGAATGATCTCTGCCAAGGCTGTAGTTTCCCACGGTGTTTTTACAAATACAGTATTACAAAATACACAAATGCAATTTTACAAATACAAGAACAAGCAAGTTATAAACATTAGCTTTGTAAACAGTAGTAACCTCTAGACTCACCAATTAGAGCTCAGTATCCAAGGTTGCTCAGCTTTCCCCTTGAGTCAGCTACATCCACCTGCTAAACATGCACAGAGTTACCCACATGAATTCAAGCTAAATAGATTAGCCTAAAGAGAAAGAGGTTCAGTATCGCAGCAAAAACCTGGACATTTCTCAGCTTTGCAGAGCCTAACATTTACTCCCAACACAACCTTTTCTTCTACCCATTCCCCAAGAACTATTCACACACCAAACCCGACATTCATTTTCTCCTGCTCCACAGCTCCCTGCTGTGCTAAAAGACTTGCTAGTGTAGCTGAAAAAGGGACCTGTTCTTTCTGTGTGCTGACCGGCAGCACAACCAGACTATCGCAAGGAAATCGCAGAACAATTTACAGCTTAGCTGACTTTTAAAGATTCAAGAGCTTGGCCCAACAGGAGCTAAGCTTGTCTGACTGTTCCAAAGCAAACACCATTACATTTATAAGGAAGCAACCTATCCAAGGACACTGTGATACCAAAGAAAGGCAGTGCAAAAAAGCAGACAATGCTTCAGATGGAGCAAACCTCTGAAGAGTCAATGACTTCAAAAGAAGTGATTATGCTGCTGGACAAGGTAGTGCCTTTGCCCTGAGCTTTCAAAGCAGATCAGCAAGATACATGCTTGCCTCAGTGCTGAAGTTCCAGCTGAATGCACTGTTATTCTCTCTACTTCCACCTACTTACCAGAAGCAGCTTCCTCGGTATGCTCGTCCGCAGTGCCACATCTTCTTTTGCTGCGTCAAACACAAGGCCAGGAAGTGCATCCAGTAAGTAAACTCCCCAAGAGGTGAAGGACAGGAACTAATAAGAAAAAAAATAATTACTAAAATAGTTGCACTGAAGTAAAACAGAAAACTGATGTCAAAGCTGGAAACACAGTGCTCCAATCCCAAATCTGCTTCATGCCTTTAGCCCTTCCATTACCACTCTGCAGCCCCACGCAGTAGCTCACTCTAAACTGTACATGCATTCTCACTAGCTCCCGGTCAGTGGTACAGAGGGAAGGGACTGGGGCTTGACAAGGTCTGGTTTGTTCTCATTATGGTGACGGCGTATTGAAGCTCTCCGGCTTCCAGGCACAAAGGGGAAAATACTGTGACACGCCCTGACAACAGGGGGTCACGCTGCCAGGCCACCAGCAGCACAGGCAGCCATGCAGGCAGAGACCCAGATCCTGACTACAGGCAGGTCGCATTGCCTGCACCACGACTAAGTGGCTTGGCGCCGTCTTTGGAAAGAAGGGGCGAGTCCAGACCATCCCTCCGCTCGTGGACTTAGGGAAGACGCCCCTGTTACTGCACAGAGACCTGCTCTCCTTCCAGGGAGGCTTAAGCTAAGCTGCAGCAATTTTAACAGGTGCCTAAAGGACAAGCTCACTCACTCCCTCACATTGATAGACAAGGACAAGACAAACACAAACCAAAACGTCCCACCCGGCTCCCTGGCAAGAGGCCCCTCTGGTGCCGCAGCACAGGCTCACCCTCAGAGCCGTATCCTCCACACTGCCCACAAACCTTGCAGGGATCTCCACAGCCCTCAGGAAACAAGAGCAGACCAGGCCACCTCTGGGCTCCCACAGCAGGAGAAGAGACCTCTGCCAGCCTAGGCCCAATTTCAAGGTACCCAAGAAGAGAAGGTCCAGCAGCAGCCAAGTCCAGCCAGGAGTCTATCAGGCTTGTGAACAAGCAGCAATCCAGTCCACAAATCACCATCAGGTCCAGCAATTGCCAAGCTGCTCTATAATCATATAGAAGATCAAGCCAGGCAGTCAGTCTGAAGTCCAGACTAAGAATCTTCACAGGCAGGGACAGAGCTGAAGAGCAGCATTCCTCCAACAGAGTTCTAAAGAAAACTGAGGTACAGAGCTCGGTTTAAATAGGGCTCCTGGGTGTGGTCTGGTGCACAGGTGAGGCTGTTTAGGGTCATTAAGGCTTACTAATGCCCTCAGTGCCTTAACGAGGCACCTGAGAGCAATGGAAAATTCTAGTTCTATCCACAGGGCCCACAGAGTGAGGTGTGATTGCAGTGTTGTGATGGGGTTTTGTTCCATCTGTTAGCTGGTTGGTCTTCTTCCTCACCTAGCCCCAGAGACATTCTATCAAATGAATGTTCTGTGCATGAGAAGACGCAACCACTTCATTTGTGTGTGATTCAGTAAATCCTCTTGGAGACTTTATGATTCTGTTCAGTTCTGGGAGACTTTGGAAGAGTGGGTACATAAACACAACCCTCAGGAAGGCACACACCATTCTGAATGGGCAGTTCCTAATAGCCCCTGTACTGTTTATTTCACATTAATTTCACCCTACAATGAAGTAAGGTGTTCACTTTCCATTCAGATCTGAATAGAAATTTAAGACAGAATTTTTATTCTACCCATTCCTTACTAGTTTTAAACTGTTTTTGGTTACCTCTTAGATATTTATGGTCTTTTCTGTCCTGTTTTAAGCTGCTCTTGCCTATTTCTAATCTGCTTCAGGCTACCCATTTCTAACCTGGTCTTGCCCTTCATAGCTTGGTTTAACTCCTGTATGGTCATTTTTATCTTACTCTTCTCCGTTTCTAAACCTTTTTTAGATTCTTTTGGCAAATTGTAAACAATGGAGAGGCTTTTCCATCTTATTCTGCCCATTCCTTACTAGTTTTAAGCTGGTTTTGGCTCCTTCTTCAATATTTGTGGTCATTTCTGGCCTGTTTTAAGCTGCTCTTGCCTATTTCTAATGTGCTTCAGGCTATTTCTAACCTCTTGATGCCCATTTCTAATTCTTCTGAAGCCATTCTGGCAGTTTCCAAACCATTTTGGTCCATTTCCTACCCATTTCTAGCCTGGTCTTGCCCTTTCCTAACTTGGTTTAACTCCTGTATGGTCATTTTTATCTTATTTGTGTTTGTGTTTGGAATGATTTGGTTTTGTCAGACCTGGTTCTCAGGCTCCTCAGGAGCCCGGTTGCTTTGCTCTTGGGTCTGTGCATGTGATCCGGGCAGATGTGCTGCTCCGTCTGGGAGGTACTGTGCCTGTGTAGGTTATTCTCTGTTTGTTGGTGTCACAGCATGTGTAGTGTTTTGTGTGTGTGTGTTTGCCTTGGAGCTGCTCTACTCATGGTGTGTATTTGGGCCAGGTGCAGCATCTGTAGTGCAAGTCTGTGTGTATTATGATCAGAGGCAGATCTTGAGCATTTCCTTGGGATGGAGGTTACAGGTTCTGGGCTCAGCAATGGTCTCTAGACATAAAAGCTGTGTGGGTATTAACATAGTAGTTGTTTAGCAACTCGGTGATAATTTGGCCAGTGTTTTTGTTCAGATCTCTGCTCTGAAGCAGTTGTCAACGTGATGAAAGCAGGCTTGAAGCAAGGCTCTGTGGCAGAGATGCAGAGCAGCCGGCAGACACTCTTGCAGCCCCGACAGTGATCCCATAAGGATGACATGACAATGATCGGCAGGGCTGGAAGGGGGGGGGGTGGCGGGCGTTTCGGCGGCTGGCGCCGCTCGCTGTTGCCATCTTGTGTCCAGGTTAGGTACTGCAGCCCTGCCTCCGCGCATGAGCCGTGGTGCTCCCTGTCCCCGGAAGTGGCTGGTGTCACGTGGTGCCCGCCGGTTTCCGGCGGGCTGTAGCAAGCGCGGCTCCATGCGGCCGCAGTCTGGTGGCCGCCCGCCGGCTCCGGTCCCTCCGCGCCGTTTCGGTGTGGCAGGCGCAGCCCCCGGGAGCAGCATGGCGGCGGGCAGGGTCCGGGTCCAGGTCCGGGTCCCGGCAGCAGCAGGTGAGAGCCGAGCCCACCGCGGGGCCGGGCTTACCGGGGAGGGGAGCGGGCCCGGCCGCCCGGCCGTGCCTTGGACGTGCGCAGAGGGGCCTCTCCTGCCTGCTGGCCGCTCGGCACGGGAAGCCTCTCGGTGCTCGGTACTGAGGGGAGTGAAGGCGGGGGGGGGGGGGGGGTTACCTGGAGGTCCGTAATTCACACTGTACCTGCACTGGGAGGGAAAGGGGCCAGGGTTGAAATAGCTGTTTCTAAAGCAGCCAAGGCGTTCCCTGCTTGTTTTCTCTGATCTAATCTTGTGCTTAGTTGGGAAATTAGACTGTTGACTGTAGCTTTAAGGTGCTGAAGGATCTGGAGACTGGGATTCTCGGAGAAATGAGAAGGGGGAAGGGTGCATTGCCCTCCTTTTGTTCTGCACACAGACCTTGCTGGGCTGAGCCCTGGGGGAGGCCAGCTCATCCCAGCCTTTCTGTTAAGGACTTCAGTTGCTGCTGTTGCTCTCCTGCTTTCGCCCGTCTTTGGACAACTGCTTAGCTCCAGTAAAGCCATCAGGCTTCTTCATAAATGCTTCTTATTCCAGATGCAGAGGCAGCTCAAGCACAGGCCCTCGCTAATGGCTGCAGTGGCTGCGGCTGTTGGGTTTCATAGGTAAGAATTTTTGTAGGGGATTGTCTCTCCTGTGAAATGCTTGCATGGGATTTGTCCATAAAAAAATCCCTCACTGTTCTCTTTTCTCCACTGCTTGGCTGTGAGAGCAGGAAGCAGCAGAATCCGTGGCAGAGATAGATAAAGAAGAGCACGGGGAAGAAGCAAGCCCAGATGGCAGGGAGAAAGAGAACCAGCAGTATCCAGGTCAGGCAGAAACTGCCCCTCCCAGAGCAGAGTCCCAACAGCTGAGAAGCTGGAGCATCATGCCCAGGGAATGGATCTTGCATGTTGGCTGTCTGAGAAGCTGCACAGTGAGAAACGGTCGCTAGGTTCAGGTAAGCCTCAGTAAGACTAATTCTAAACAATTAACAGGCATTTCCATTTTACTTCATCCCATTCCTGACTAGTTCTAAGCTATTTTTGGTTACTTAAGTATTTATGGTCATTTCTGGCCTGTTTTAAGCTGCTCTTGCCTATTTCTAATGTGCTTCAGGCTATTTCTAACCTCTTGATGCCCATTTCTAATTCTTCTGAAGCCATTCTGGCAGTTTCCAAACCATTTTGGTCCATTTCCTACCCATTTCTAGCCTGGTTTTGCCGTTTCCTAGCTTGGTTTAACTCCTGTATGGTCATTTTTATCTTACTCTTCTGCATTTCTAAACCTTTTTTAGATTCTTTTGGCACATTGTAAACAATGGAGAGGCTTTTCCATCTTATTCTGCCCAGTCCTTACTAGTTTTAAGCTGGTTTTGGCTACTTCTTTAGTATTTGTGGTCATTTCTGGCCTGTTTTAAGCTGCTCTTGCCTATTTCTAATGTGCTTCAGGCTATTTCTAACCTCTTGATGCCCATTTCTAATTCTTCTGAAGCCATTCTGGCAGTTTCCAAACCATTTTGGTCCATTTCCTACCCATTTCTAGCCTGGTCTTGCCCTTCCTAGCTTGGTTTAACTCCTGTATGGTCATTTTTATCTTACTGTTCTGCATTTCTAAACCTTTTTTAGATTCTTTTGGCACATTGTAAACAATGGAGAGGCTTTTCCATCTTATTCTGCCCATTCCTTACTAGCTTTAAGCTGGTTTTGGCTACTTCTTTAGTATTTGTGGTCATTTTTGGCCTGTTTTAAGCTGCTCTTGCCTATTTCTAATGTGCTTCAGGCTATTTCTAACCTCTTGATGCCCATTTCTAATTCTTCTGAAGCCATTCTGGCAGTTTCCAAACCATTTTGGTCCATTTCCTACCCATTTCTAGCCTGGTCTTGCCCTTCCTAGCTTGGTTTAACTCCTGTATGGTCATTTTTATCTTACTGTTCTGCATTTCTAAACCTTTTTTAGATTCTTTTGGCACATTGTAAACAATGGAGAGGCTTTTCCATCTTATTCTGCCCATTCCTTACTAGCTTTAAGCTGGTTTTGGCTACTTCTTTAGTATTTGTGGTCATTTTTGGCCTGTTTTAAGCTGCTCTTGCCTATTTCTAATGTGCTTCAGGCTATTTCTAACCTCTTGATGCCCATTTCTAATTCTTCTGAAGCCATTCTGGCAGTTTCCAAACCATTTTGGTCCATTTCCTACCCATTTCTAGCCTGGTCTTGCCCTTCCTAGCTTGGTTTAACTCCTGTATGGTCATTTTTATCTTACTGTTCTGCATTTCTAAACCTTTTTTAGATTCTTTTGGCACATTGTAAACAATGGAGAGGCTTTTCCATCTTATTCTGCCCAGTCCTTACTAGTTTTAAGCTGGTTTTGGCTACTTCTTTAGTATTTGTGGTCATTTCTGGCCTGTTTTAAGCTGCTCTTGCCTATTTCTAATGTGCTTCAGGCTATTTCTAACCTCTTGATGCCCATTTCTAATTCTTCTGAAGCCATTCTGGCAGTTTCCAAACCATTTTGGTCCATTTCCTACCCATTTCTAGCCTGGTCTTGCCCTTCCTAGCTTGGTTTAACTCCTGTATGGTCATTTTTATCTTACTGTTCTGCATTTCTAAACCTTTTTTAGATTCTTTTGGCACATTGTAAACAATGGAGAGGCTTTTCCATCTTATTCTGCCCATTCCTTACTAGTTTTAAGCTGGTTTTGGCTACTTCTTTAGTATTTGTGGTCATTTTTGGCCTGTTTTAAGCTGCTCTTGCCTATTTCTAATGTGCTTCAGGCTATTTCTAACCTCTTGATGCCCATTTCTAATTCTTCTGAAGCCATTCTGGCAGTTTCCAAACCATTTTGGTCCATTTCCTACCCATTTCTAGCCTGGTCTTGCCCTTCCTAGCTTGGTTTAACTCCTGTATGGTCATTTTTATCTTACTGTTCTGCATTTCTAAACATTTTTTAGATTCTTTTGGCACATTGTAAACAATGGAGAGGCTTTTCCATCTTATTCTGCCCAGTCCTTACTAGTTTTAAGCTGGTTTTGGCTACTTCTTTAGTATTTGTGGTCATTTTCTGGCCTGTTTTAAGCTGCTCTTGCCTATTTCTAATGTGCTTCAGGCTATTTCTAACCTCTTGATGCCCATTTCTAATTCTTCTGAAGCCATTCTGGCAGTTTCCAAACCATTTTGGTCCATTTCCTACCCATTTCTAGCCTGGTCTTGCCCTTCCTAGCTTGGTTTAACTCCTGTATGGTCATTTTTATCTTACTGTTCTGCATTTCTAAACCTTTTTTAGATTCTTTTGGCACATTGTAAACAATGGAGAGGCTTTTCCATCTTATTCTGCCCATTCCTTACTAGTTTTAAGCTGGTTTTGGCTACTTCTTTAGTATTTGTGGTCATTTTTGGCCTGTTTTAAGCTGCTCTTGCCTATTTCTAATGTGCTTCAGGCTATTTCTAACCTCTTGATGCCCATTTCTAATTCTTCTGAAGCCATTCTGGCAGTTTCCAAACCATTTTGGTCCATTTCCTACCCATTTCTAGCCTGGTCTTGCCCTTCCTAGCTTGGTTTAACTCCTGTATGGTCATTTTTATCTTACTGTTCTGCATTTCTAAACCTTTTTTAGATTCTTTTGGCACATTGTAAACAATGGAGAGGCTTTTCCATCTTATTCTGCCCATTCCTTACTAGCTTTAAGCTGGTTTTGGCTACTTCTTTAGTATTTGTGGTCATTTTTGGCCTGTTTTAAGCTGCTCTTGCCTATTTCTAATGTGCTTCAGGCTATTTCTAACCTCTTGATGCCCATTTCTAATTCTTCTGAAGCCATTCTGGCAGTTTCCAAACCATTTTGGTCCATTTCCTACCCATTTCTAGCCTGGTCTTCCTCTTCATAGCTTGGTTTAACTCCTGTATGGTCATTTTTATCTTACTGTTCTGCATTTCTAAACCTTTTTTAGATTCTTTTGGCACATTGTAAACAATGGAGAGGCTTTTCCATCTTATTCTGCCCATTCCTTACTAGTTTTAAGCTGGTTTTGGCTACTTCTTTAGTATTTGTGGTCATTTTTGGCCTGTTTTAAGCTGCTCTTGCCTATTTCTAATGTGCTTCAGGCTATTTCTAACCTCTTGATGCCCATTTCTAATTCTTCTGAAGCCATTCTGGCAGTTTCCAAACCATTTTGGTCCATTTCCTACCCATTTCTAGCCTGGTCTTGCCCTTCCTAGCTTGGTTTAACTCCTGTATGGTCATTTTTATCTTACTGTTCTGCATTTCTAAACCTTTTTTAGATTCTTTTGGCACATTGTAAACAATGGAGAGGCTTTTCCATCTTATTCTGCCCATTCCTTACTAGCTTTAAGCTGGTTTTGGCTACTTCTTTAGTATTTGTGGTCATTTTTGGCCTGTTTTAAGCTGCTCTTGCCTATTTCTAATGTGCTTCAGGCTATTTCTAACCTCTTGATGCCCATTTCTAATTCTTCTGAAGCCATTCTGGCAGTTTCCAAACCATTTTGGTCCATTTCCTACCCATTTCTAGCCTGGTCTTGCCCTTCCTAGCTTGGTTTAACTCCTGTATGGTCATTTTTATCTTACTGTTCTGCATTTCTAAACCTTTTTTAGATTCTTTTGGCACATTGTAAACAATGGAGAGGCTTTTCCATCTTATTCTGCCCATTCCTTACTAGTTTTAAGCTGGTTTTGGCTACTTCTTTAGTATTTGTGGTCATTTTTGGCCTGTTTTAAGCTGCTCTTGCCTATTTCTAATGTGCTTCAGGCTATTTCTAACCTCTTGATGCCCATTTCTAATTCTTCTGAAGCCATTCTGGCAGTTTCCAAACCATTTTGGTCCATTTCCTACCCATTTCTAGCCTGGTTTTGCCGTTTCCTAGCTTGGTTTAACTCCTGTATGGTCATTTTTATCTTACTGTTCTGCATTTCTAAACCTTTTTTAGATTCTTTTGGCACATTGTAAACAATGGAGAGGCTTTTCCATCTTATTCTGCCCAATCCTTACTAGATTTAAGCTGGTTTTGGCTCCTTCTTTAGTATTTGTGGTCATTTCTGGCCTGTTTTAAGCTGCTCTTGCCTATTTCTAATGTGCTTCAGGCTATTTCTAACCTCTTGATGCCCATTTCTAATTCTTCTGAAGCCATTCTGGCAGTTTCCAAACCATTTTGGTCCATTTCCTACCCATTTCTAGCCTGGTCTTGCCCTTCCTAGCTTGGTTTAACTCCTGTATGGTCATTTTTATCTTACTGTTCTGCATTTCTAAACCTTTTTTAGATTCTTTTGGCACATTGTAAACAATGGAGAGGCTTTTCCATCTTATTCTGCCCATTCCTTACTAGTTTTAAGCTGGTTTTGGCTACTTCTTTAGTATTTGTGGTCATTTTTGGCCTGTTTTAAGCTGCTCTTGCCTATTTCTAATGTGCTTCAGGCTATTTCTAACCTCTTGATGCCCATTTCTAATTCTTCTGAAGCCATTCTGGCAGTTTCCAAACCATTTTGGTCCATTTCCTACCCATTTCTAGCCTGGTCTTGCCCTTCCTAGCTTGGTTTAACTCCTGTATGGTCATTTTTATCTTACTGTTCTGCATTTCTAAACCTTTTTTAGATTCTTTTGGCACATTGTAAACAATGGAGAGGCTTTTCCATCTTATTCTGCCCATTCCTTACTAGCTTTAAGCTGGTTTTGGCTACTTCTTTAGTATTTGTGGTCATTTTTGGCCTGTTTTAAGCTGCTCTTGCCTATTTCTAATGTGCTTCAGGCTATTTCTAACCTCTTGATGCCCATTTCTAATTCTTCTGAAGCCATTCTGGCAGTTTCCAAACCATTTTGGTCCATTTCCTACCCATTTCTAGCCTGGTCTTCCTCTTCATAGCTTGGTTTAACTCCTGTATGGTCATTTTTATCTTACTGTTCTGCATTTCTAAACCTTTTTTAGATTCTTTTGGCACATTGTAAACAATGGAGAGGCTTTTCCATCTTATTCTGCCCATTCCTTACTAGTTTTAAGCTGGTTTTGGCTACTTCTTTAGTATTTGTGGTCATTTTTGGCCTGTTTTAAGCTGCTCTTGCCTATTTCTAATGTGCTTCAGGCTATTTCTAACCTCTTGATGCCCATTTCTAATTCTTCTGAAGCCATTCTGGCAGTTTCCAAACCATTTTGGTCCATTTCCTACCCATTTCTAGCCTGGTCTTGCCCTTCCTAGCTTGGTTTAACTCCTGTATGGTCATTTTTATCTTACTGTTCTGCATTTCTAAACCTTTTTTAGATTCTTTTGGCACATTGTAAACAATGGAGAGGCTTTTCCATCTTATTCTGCCCATTCCTTACTAGTTTTAAGCTGGTTTTGGCTACTTCTTTAGTATTTGTGGTCATTTTTGGCCTGTTTTAAGCTGCTCTTGCCTATTTCTAATGTGCTTCAGGCTATTTCTAACCTCTTGATGCCCATTTCTAATTCTTCTGAAGCCATTCTGGCAGTTTCCAAACCATTTTGGTCCATTTCCTACCCATTTCTAGCCTGGTCTTGCCCTTCCTAGCTTGGTTTAACTCCTGTATGGTCATTTTTATCTTACTGTTCTGCATTTCTAAACCTTTTTTAGATTCTTTTGGCACATTGTAAACAATGGAGAGGCTTTTCCATCTTATTCTGCCCATTCCTTACTAGCTTTAAGCTGGTTTTGGCTACTTCTTTAGTATTTGTGGTCATTTTTGGCCTGTTTTAAGCTGCTCTTGCCTATTTCTAATGTGCTTCAGGCTATTTCTAACCTCTTGATGCCCATTTCTAATTCTTCTGAAGCCATTCTGGCAGTTTCCAAACCATTTTGGTCCATTTCCTACCCATTTCTAGCCTGGTCTTCCTCTTCATAGCTTGGTTTAACTCCTGTATGGTCATTTTTATCTTACTGTTCTGCATTTCTAAACCTTTTTTAGATTCTTTTGGCACATTGTAAACAATGGAGAGGCTTTTCCATCTTATTCTGCCCATTCCTTACTAGTTTTAAGCTGGTTTTGGCTACTTCTTTAGTATTTGTGGTCATTTTTGGCCTGTTTTAAGCTGCTCTTGCCTATTTCTAATGTGCTTCAGGCTATTTCTAACCTCTTGATGCCCATTTCTAATTCTTCTGAAGCCATTCTGGCAGTTTCCAAACCATTTTGGTCCATTTCCTACCCATTTCTAGCCTGGTCTTGCCCTTCCTAGCTTGGTTTAACTCCTGTATGGTCATTTTTATCTTACTGTTCTGCATTTCTAAACCTTTTTTAGATTCTTTTGGCACATTGTAAACAATGGAGAGGCTTTTCCATCTTATTCTGCCCATTCCTTACTAGCTTTAAGCTGGTTTTGGCTACTTCTTTAGTATTTGTGGTCATTTTTGGCCTGTTTTAAGCTGCTCTTGCCTATTTCTAATGTGCTTCAGGCTATTTCTAACCTCTTGATGCCCATTTCTAATTCTTCTGAAGCCATTCTGGCAGTTTCCAAACCATTTTGGTCCATTTCCTACCCATTTCTAGCCTGGTCTTGCCCTTCCTAGCTTGGTTTAACTCCTGTATGGTCATTTTTATCTTACTGTTCTGCATTTCTAAACCTTTTTTAGATTCTTTTGGCACATTGTAAACAATGGAGAGGCTTTTCCATCTTATTCTGCCCATTCCTTACTAGTTTTAAGCTGGTTTTGGCTACTTCTTTAGTATTTGTGGTCATTTTTGGCCTGTTTTAAGCTGCTCTTGCCTATTTCTAATGTGCTTCAGGCTATTTCTAACCTCTTGATGCCCATTTCTAATTCTTCTGAAGCCATTCTGGCAGTTTCCAAACCATTTTGGTCCATTTCCTACCCATTTCTAGCCTGGTTTTGCCGTTTCCTAGCTTGGTTTAACTCCTGTATGGTCATTTTTATCTTACTGTTCTGCATTTCTAAACCTTTTTTAGATTCTTTTGGCACATTGTAAACAATGGAGAGGCTTTTCCATCTTATTCTGCCCATTCCTTACTAGCTTTAAGCTGGTTTTGGCTACTTCTTTAGTATTTGTGGTCATTTTTGGCCTGTTTTAAGCTGCTCTTGCCTATTTCTAATGTGCTTCAGGCTATTTCTAACCTCTTGATGCCCATTTCTAATTCTTCTGAAGCCATTCTGGCAGTTTCCAAACCATTTTGGTCCATTTCCTACCCATTTCTAGCCTGGTCTTGCCCTTCCTAGCTTGGTTTAACTCCTGCATGGTCATTTTTATTTTACTCTTCTCCGTTTCTAAACCTTTTTTAGATTCTTTTGGCACATTGTAAACAATGGAGAGGCTTTTCCATCTTATTCTGCCCATTCCTTACTAGTTTTAAGCTGGTTTTGGCTCCTTCTTCAATATTTGTGGTCATTTCTGGGCTGTTTTAAGCTGCTCTTGCCTTTTTCTAATGTGCTTCAGGCTATTTCTAACCTCTTGATGCCCATTTCTAATTCTTCTGAAGCCATTCTGGCAGTTTCCAAACCATTTTGGTCCATTTCCTACCCATTTCTAGCCTGGTCTTGCCCTTCCTAGCTTGGTTTAACTCCTGTATGGTCATTTTTATCTTACTGTTCTGCATTTCTAAACCTTTTTTAGATTCTTTTGGCACATTGTAAACAATGGAGAGGCTTTTCCATCTTATTCTGCCCATTCCTTACTAGCTTTAAGCTGGTTTTGGCTACTTCTTTAGTATTTGTGGTCATTTTTGGCCTGTTTTAAGCTGCTCTTGCCTATTTCTAATGTGCTTCAGGCTATTTCTAACCTCTTGATGCCCATTTCTAATTCTTCTGAAGCCATTCTGGCAGTTTCCAAACCATTTTGGTCCATTTCCTACCCATTTCTAGCCTGGTCTTGCCCTTCCTAGCTTGGTTTAACTCCTGTATGGTCATTTTTATCTTACTGTTCTGCATTTCTAAACCTTTTTTAGATTCTTTTGGCACATTGTAAACAATGGAGAGGCTTTTCCATCTTATTCTGCCCATTCCTTACTAGTTTTAAGCTGGTTTTGGCTACTTCTTTAGTATTTGTGGTCATTTTTGGCCTGTTTTAAGCTGCTCTTGCCTATTTCTAATGTGCTTCAGGCTATTTCTAACCTCTTGATGCCCATTTCTAATTCTTCTGAAGCCATTCTGGCAGTTTCCAAAACATTTTGGTCCATTTCCTACCCATTTCTAGCCTGGTTTTGCCGTTTCCTAGCTTGGTTTAACTCCTGTATGGTCATTTTTATCTTACTGTTCTGCATTTCTAAACCTTTTTTAGATTCTTTTGGCACATTGTAAACAATGGAGAGGCTTTTCCATCTTATTCTGCCCATTCCTTACTAGCTTTAAGCTGGTTTTGGCTACTTCTTTAGTATTTGTGGTCATTTTTGGCCTGTTTTAAGCTGCTCTTGCCTATTTCTAATGTGCTTCAGGCTATTTCTAACCTCTTGATGCCCATTTCTAATTCTTCTGAAGCCATTCTGGCAGTTTCCAAACCATTTTGGTCCATTTCCTACCCATTTCTAGCCTGGTCTTGCCCTTCCTAGCTTGGTTTAACTCCTGTATGGTCATTTTTATCTTACTGTTCTGCATTTCTAAACCTTTTTTAGATTCTTTTGGCACATTGTAAACAATGGAGAGGCTTTTCCATCTTATTCTGCCCATTCCTTACTAGTTATAAGCTGGTTTTGGCTACTTCTTTAGTATTTGTGGTCATTTTTGGCCTGTTTTAAGCTGCTCTTGCCTATTTCTAATGTGCTTCAGGCTATTTCTAACCTCTTGATGCCCATTTCTAATTCTTCTGAAGCCATTCTGGCAGTTTCCAAACCATTTTGGTCCATTTCCTACCCATTTCTAGCCTGGTCTTGCCCTTCCTAGCTTGGTTTAACTCCTGTATGGTCATTTTTATCTTACTGTTCTGCATTTCTAAACCTTTTTTAGATTCTTTTGGCACATTGTAAACAATGGAGAGGCTTTTCCATCTTATTCTGCCCATTCCTTACTAGCTTTAAGCTGGTTTTGGCTACTTCTTTAGTATTTGTGGTCATTTTTGGCCTGTTTTAAGCTGCTCTTGCCTATTTCTAATGTGATTCAGGCTATTTCTAACCTCTTGATGCCCATTTCTAATTCTTCTGAAGCCATTCTGGCAGTTTCCAAACCATTTTGGTCCATTTCCTACCCATTTCTAGCCTGGTCTTCCCCTTCCTAGCTTGGTTTAACTCCTGTATGGTCATTTTTATCTTACTGTTCTGCATTTCTAAACCTTTTTTAGATTCTTTTGGCACATTGTAAACAATGGAGAGGCTTTTCCATCTTATTCTGCCCATTCCTTACTAGTTTTAAGCTGGTTTTGGCTACTTCTTTAGTATTTGTGGTCATTTTTGGCCTGTTTTAAGCTGCTCTTGCCTATTTCTAATGTGCTTCAGGCTATTTCTAACCTCTTGATGCCCATTTCTAATTCTTCTGAAGCCATTCTGGCAGTTTCCAAACCATTTTGGTCCATTTCCTACCCATTTCTAGCCTGGTCTTGCCCTTCCTAGCTTGGTTTAACTCCTGTATGGTCATTTTTATCTTACTCTTCTCCATTTCTAAACCTTTTTTAGATTCTTTTGTCACATTGTAAACAATGGAGAGGCTTTTCCATCTTAGTTCTGCCCATTCCTTACTAGTTTTAAGCTGGTTCTTTGCTACTTCTATTTGTGGTAATTTCTGTCCTGTTTTAAGCTGCTCTTGCTTATTTGTAATCTTCTTCAGGCTATTTCTAACCTCTTGATGCCCATTTCTAATTCTTCTGAAGCCATTCTGGCAGTTTCCAAACCATTTTGGTCCATTTCCTACCCATTTCTAGCCTGGTCTTGCCCTTCCTAGCTTGGTTTAACTCCTGTATGGTCATTTTTATCTTACTGTTCTGCATTTCTAAACCTTTTTTAGATTCTTTTGGCACATTGTAAACAATGGAGAGGCTTTTCCATCTTATTCTGCCCATTCCTTACTAGCTTTAAGCTGGTTTTGGCTACTTCTTTAGTATTTGTGGTCATTTTTGGCCTGTTTTAAGCTGCTCTTGCCTATTTCTAATGTGCTTCAGGCTATTTCTAACCTCTTGATGCCCATTTCTAATTCTTCTGAAGCCATTCTGGCAGTTTCCAAACCATTTTGGTCCATTTCCTACCCATTTCTAGCCTGGTCTTGCCCTTCCTAGCTTGGTTTAACTCCTGTATGGTCATTTTTATCTTACTGTTCTGCATTTCTAAACCTTTTTTAGATTCTTTTGGCACATTGTAAACAATGGAGAGGCTTTTCCATCTTATTCTGCCCATTCCTTACTAGTTTTAAGCTGGTTTTGGCTACTTCTTTAGTATTTGTGGTCATTTTTGGCCTGTTTTAAGCTGCTCTTGCCTATTTCTAATGTGCTTCAGGCTATTTCTAACCTCTTGATGCCCATTTCTAATTCTTCTGAAGCCATTCTGGCAGTTTCCAAACCATTTTGGTCCATTTCCTACCCATTTCTAGCCTGGTCTTGCCCTTCCTAGCTTGGTTTAACTCCTGTATGGTCATTTTTATCTTACTGTTCTGCATTTCTAAACCTTTTTTAGATTCTTTTGGCACATTGTAAACAATGGAGAGGCTTTTCCATCTTATTCTGCCCATTCCTTACTAGCTTTAAGCTGGTTTTGGCTACTTCTTTAGTATTTGTGGTCATTTTTGGCCTGTTTTAAGCTGCTCTTGCCTATTTCTAATGTGCTTCAGGCTATTTCTAACCTCTTGATGCCCATTTCTAATTCTTCTGAAGCCATTCTGGCAGTTTCCAAACCATTTTGGTCCATTTCCTACCCATTTCTAGCCTGGTCTTGCCCTTCCTAGCTTGGTTTAACTCCTGTATGGTCATTTTTATCTTACTGCTTCTGCAGTTTCTAAACCTTTTTTAGATTCTTTTGGCACATTGTAAACAATGGAGAGGCTTTTCCATCTTATTCTGCCCATTCCTTACTAGCTTTTAAGCTGGTTTTGGCTACTTCTTCAGTATTTGTGGTCATTTCTGGGCCTGTTTTAAGCTGCTCTTGCCTATTTTCTAATGTGCTTCAGGCTATTTCTAACCTCTTGATGCCCATTTCTAATTCTTCTGAAGCCATTCTGGCAGTTTCCAAACCATTTTGGTCCATTTCCTACCCATTTCTAGCCTGGTCTTGCCCTTCCTAGCTTGGTTTAACTCCTGTATGGTCATTTTTATCTTACTGTTCTGCATTTCTAAACCTTTTTTAGATTCTTTTGGCACATTGTAAACAATGGAGAGGCTTTTCCATCTTATTCTGCCCATTCCTTACTAGCTTTAAGCTGGTTTTGGCTACTTCTTTAGTATTTGTGGTCATTTTTGGCCTGTTTTAAGCTGCTCTTGCCTATTTCTAATGTGCTTCAGGCTATTTCTAACCTCTTGATGCCCATTTCTAATTCTTCTGAAGCCATTCTGGCAGTTTCCAAACCATTTTGGTCCATTTCCTACCCATTTCTAGCCTGGTCTTGCCCTTCCTAGCTTGGTTTAACTCCTGTATGGTCATTTTTATCTTACTGTTCTGCATTTCTAAACCTTTTTTAGATTCTTTTGGCACATTGTAAACAATGGAGAGGCTTTTCCATCTTATTCTGCCCATTCCTTACTAGTTTTAAGCTGGTTTTGGCTACTTCTTTAGTATTTGTGGTCATTTTTGGCCTGTTTTAAGCTGCTCTTGCCTATTTCTAATGTGCTTCAGGCTATTTCTAACCTCTTGATGCCCATTTCTAATTCTTCTGAAGCCATTCTGGCAGTTTCCAAACCATTTTGGTCCATTTCCTACCCATTTCTAGCCTGGTCTTGCCCTTCCTAGCTTGGTTTAACTCCTGTATGGTCATTTTTATCTTACTGTTCTGCATTTCTAAACCTTTTTTAGATTCTTTTGGCACATTGTAAACAATGGAGAGGCTTTTCCATCTTATTCTGCCCATTCCTTACTAGCTTTAAGCTGGTTTTGGCTACTTCTTTAGTATTTGTGGTCATTTTTGGCCTGTTTTAAGCTGCTCTTGCCTATTTCTAATGTGCTTCAGGCTATTTCTAACCTCTTGATGCCCATTTCTAATTCTTCTGAAGCCATTCTGGCAGTTTCCAAACCATTTTGGTCCATTTCCTACCCATTTCTAGCCTGGTCTTGCCCTTCCTAGCTTGGTTTAACTCCTGTATGGTCATTTTTATCTTACTGTTCTGCATTTCTAAACCTTTTTTAGATTCTTTTGGCACATTGTAAACAATGGAGAGGCTTTTCCATCTTATTCTGCCCATTCCTTACTAGTTTTAAGCTGGTTTTGGCTACTTCTTTAGTATTTGTGGTCATTTTTGGCCTGTTTTAAGCTGCTCTTGCCTATTTCTAATGTGCTTCAGGCTATTTCTAACCTCTTGATGCCCATTTCTAATTCTTCTGAAGCCATTCTGGCAGTTTCCAAACCATTTTGGTCCATTTCCTACCCATTTCTAGCCTGGTCTTGCCCTTCCTAGCTTGGTTTAACTCCTGTATGGTCATTTTTATCTTACTGTTCTGCATTTCTAAACCTTTTTTAGATTCTTTTGGCACATTGTAAACAATGGAGAGGCTTTTCCATCTTATTCTGCCCATTCCTTACTAGCTTTAAGCTGGTTTTGGCTACTTCTTTAGTATTTGTGGTCATTTTTGGCCTGTTTTAAGCTGCTCTTGCCTATTTCTAATGTGCTTCAGGCTATTTCTAACCTCTTGATGCCCATTTCTAATTCTTCTGAAGCCATTCTGGCAGTTTCCAAACCATTTTGGTCCATTTCCTACCCATTTCTAGCCTGGTCTTTGCCCTTCCTAGCTTGGTTTAACTCCTGTATGGTCATTTTTATCTTACTGTTCTGCATTTCTAAACCTTTTTTAGATTCTTTTGGCACATTGTAAACAATGGAGAGGCTTTTCCATCTTATTCTGCCCATTCCTTACTAGTTTTAAGCTGGTTTTGGCTACTTCTTTAGTATTTGTGGTCATTTTTGGCCTGTTTTAAGCTGCTCTTGCCTATTTCTAATGTGCTTCAGGCTATTTCTAACCTCTTGATGCCCATTTCTAATTCTTCTGAAGCCATTCTGGCAGTTTCCAAACCATTTTGGTCCATTTCCTACCCATTTCTAGCCTGGTCTTGCCCTTCCTAGCTTGGTTTAACTCCTGTATGGTCATTTTTATCTTACTGTTCTGCATTTCTAAACCTTTTTTAGATTCTTTTGGCACATTGTAAACAATGGAGAGGCTTTTCCATCTTATTCTGCCCATTCCTTACTAGTTTTAAACTGTTTCTTTGTTACTTCTATTTGTGGTAATTTCTGTCCTGTTTTAAGCTGCTCTTGGTTATTTGTAATCTTCTTTAGGCTATTTCTAACCTATTGATGCCCACTTGTTTCTCTTTTGAAGCCATTCTGGCTGTTTCCAAGCCCTTTTGGTCCATTTCTTGTCATGTGTTGTCCCCCCCAATACGGCATCTGCTTTTCCCCACCACGCCAATTTGTCTTCCCCCCCGCCACTCCCCCCTGTTCTTCTATCCCGTATCCCACTCTTCACCCCTTTCTCATCATCTATCCCTTTTAACCGCCATTATTCCCACACCCCCACCCCCCTTCTCTACCATCTGTCCCCCCTAACAGCCATTCTCCCCCCCTTCCCCACTATCTCTCCCATTTAAACCCCTTTCCTCCGTCATCACAACAGTCTTCCCTCCCACCAAAGCCCGAACTAACCTTCGTCCAGCAAGTCTCGATCTTTACCGCGCCGAGCTAAACCCTGCTGAGCTCCGTAACCGTGCACGTACAGAAAACAAAGCTGCGTTCCAGCCCTCACCGCTGTCTGCTCCTTCCCGGGCACTGCCATCGCTCCCTCACACAAAAGGACACCGCTGATTGGCCACCGGTCTCTAGGCGGGAAAACGGCCCCTCAGCTGTGCGGCCCGGGATTGGACGGCGCTGACCCTCCGCCCCGCCCCCCCGGGTGGCTTCAGCTCTGCTCGGCTCACTTCGGGTTAGCATAGCCTGCGTTAGTTTACCACGGCTGTGTGGTTTGGCCTAGCCTGGGGAAGCATAGCATAGCCTCCATCCAGCGTGAGATTAAGATGAGTGAGATTAGACCTGGGTGAGATTGACTGGGGGGAGACTGACCCTAGTCAGATTTGTCCTGGGTCAGATTTGTCCCTGGTCAGATTACCCCAGGGGTCAGATTAGCTCGAGTCAGGTTAGTCCGGGTCAGATTAGTCCGGGTCAGATTAGCCCGGTCAGATTAGCCCAGGTCGGATTATCCCGTGTCAGATTAGCTTGGGTGACCCGGTTTGGATCATCCCGGGTCATTTAGCTCAGATAAGAGACAGGTGAGATTAGACGGGTGAGATTATCCTAGCCTCCTTAACTTAGTTTAGTCTGAGTTACCTTGAGTTAGTCTTGGTTAACCTGGATTAGCCTATCCTCAGTTAGCCTGGGTTAGATGAGCCTGGATTAGATGGGGTTAGCCTACCCTATCATAGGGCGGGGTATATGGGAGGACAATACTGGGGTTTTGGGGATATGGAGTCCCTACATGGGGGTCTGTGGGGGGATTTGGGGGTCTGGAGTCCCTGCATGGGGGTCTATGGGTGTATTTGGGGGTCTGGAGTCCCTACATGGGGGTCTGGGGGGATTTGGGGGTCTGAAGTCCCAGTATGGGGGTCTGTGGGGGGATTTGGAGTCCCTGTATGGGGGTCTATGGAGGGATTTGGGGGTCTGGAGTCTCTCCGTGGTGTTCTGTAGGGGTGTGGAGACCCCTTATGGGGTGTATGGGGGAATACGGGGGGATATGGGGTTCTGGAGTCCCTAGATGACGTGTGGGGCAATAGGGGGGGGATACGGGGTTCTGTGGGGCTTTATGAGGGGTATCTGGAGTTCTGCATTCCCATTATGGGGTTCTGTGGGGGCCCTGCGAGCCCCGAGAGGAGGGAACGGGACGGGAACGGAGCTTCCGGCCGCGCCGCGCTCGTCAGGGCCATCTTGGAACAAAAAATGGCGGCAGCGCAGGCGCGGTGCGGCCGTTACCACGGCAACGCGGACGCCATGAGGGGTGAGGTGCCGTACTCAGGCTAGCACCTCACCAAGATGGCCGCCCCGTAGTGCCGTACGTCAAAATGGCGTCTCACTAATTTGGCCTGTCCCGGCGCCCGTACTCAAGATGGCGCCTATCAAGTGGCATCAGTGCACCCCCCCCCCCGTGCCCGCCCCTGTCTCCCCTCTCCCCATGGCGGCGCAGAGCCGCGCTCCCCCCCAGCCGCCTCCCTCCCCTCTCCTCACGGCTCCTGCTCCCGCACCTCTCTCTGCACCTCCTCCATGGCCGCCCTATGGCGGCGGGCGGGGCGGGGAGGGGCGGGAGGGGGCAGGAGGAGGAAGGGAACCGAGTGGTTCCGGGAGGAGCCGAC
Organism: Melopsittacus undulatus; assembly: GCF_012275295.1. Classification (NCBI taxonomy): domain Eukaryota; kingdom Metazoa; phylum Chordata; class Aves; order Psittaciformes; family Psittaculidae; genus Melopsittacus; species Melopsittacus undulatus. The sequence goes on along the minus strand of NW_022994014.1, from coordinate 36,447 downwards.
ACCTCCCATTGCCCCCCCCGCCGGGCACGGCTCAGCCCGGATCGGCACGGCACGGCTCGGCTCGGCCCAGGGTAGAACCGGGGCACCGAGGGGGTCTGGGGCAGGCCGGCAGCCGGAGGGGGGCAGTCGCGGGGGGGCGGCGCTGCTGTCCCGGCCTGCAGCGGGGACCGTGTCCCCCTTCCCATCCCTCCTGCCGGAGGCACTCGTGTTCCCCGCGGCCGCTCCGGGTCACGGTCTCCACGGCAACAGCTGCTGCCGCCGCTCCGGGTCACGGTCTCCACGGCAACAGCTGCTGCCGCCGCTGCTGCACGGACTCGGCATCCACCTCCTGCACGGCGCCACCACCGTGGTCTTTGGGGTACGGACAAACGGGGGGGGGGGGGAGAGACACTGGGGGTGCTGCGACCCATGGAGAGCCGCAGAAACAGTTTGCCAGGGCTTCCCCAAGGTGCTCGATTGTTTTGTTCTGTGTGCAGGATGTTTCTCATCACACCCCAAAGCTTTTCCAGGAGTCAAACGCATCGGTTTCCCTCTCTTCCCCCAAGAAAGGGGAAGTTTGTGGCCGGTTGCAATGATAGCACCTGGAGTGGTGCTGCCCTGAAACAGGATGAAATGGCTGCATCCTTCCGGGAGGCTGCCTCCGAAAGCAGAATTGCCCTGTGAGCTGGAGAGGTGCCCCTGCAGTGAGGGCCCGTGCCCAGGGAGGCATGGGGAGCTGGGGACTTGGCACTTTCCTGCCTATCATAGAGGACTGTGATGTACGATGGTAATGAATGCATCTTTATTTATAGATATGATACTATGAAATAGCTTTATTATCCCTTGCTAAAAATGCTTCCTTTTTTGCTTTCTTAGCAGTCAGTGCAAAAATTCAAGTTAATATCATAATATCATGGTAAAAGCTGCAAGCTCTGAAGTGGTACAGGCTGGCAGGAAGCTCCCAGTGTATGGTTTGGTGTGAGCAGCACCGATGTATTAGGTTTGGCATAGTAGTACATGGGTTTTTTTTCTTGTTTTTAGTGGCCATCTATGCCATCTATGCATCTATGCTTAACTTGTTAACAATTTATGTTCATATGTACGAGGAGGAGGAACATAAAGATGATGTAAGGATAGACAGGTTTGTAAAACCAGCCATTTCTTCAAGGGACGGCTGCTGCAGCAATACCCTGCTTGCACGATGCCCTATATGAGTGTCTGTTTTGAGCGAGTTTTACACGTGACCTGCACCCTGATCATGCGTTCTTTTTAGGCTGCACACCCGCCTATCAGCCTCATCAGCGTTGATGCTGTGGACCCACATCAGTGGTTTCTTGAGCTTTGAGAAAAACCCAGTTCTTGTTCTTAGATAAATACAAGAACCCTTCTGTTTCAGAGCAGCGTGCAGCCATGTGCACACTGTGTGTGCCAGAACAGACCCTTTCAAGAGCTCCAGAAGACTTTTTTAGCCTCTTTCTTTCATCTGCAAGACCAAAAAGGAAAGAGAGGTTTCTGCAACTGGGAAGCAGGAGAAGAGAGCGGAGGTATGTCTGGTAATCGTAGCACATGCTTCTCTGACCTTGCCGAGAGAGGAAATCCATTTACTCTCTGCTTTCATCGATTGGTCTGTAATTTGCCTGTAGTTATCCTCCCCATTTCTACATTTTACAGAATCATGGAATGGTTCATGTTGGAAGGGACCTTAAAGCTCATCCAGCTCCAACCCCTGCCACAGGCAGGCAGGGACACCTCACACTAGAGCAGGTTGCTCCAAGCCCCTGTGTCCAACCTGGACTTGAACACTGCCAGGGATGGGGCAGCCACAGCTTCTCTGTGCACCCTGTGCCAGCGCCTCAGCACCCTCACGGGGAACAGCTTCTGCCTAAGAGCTCAGCTCAGTTTCCCCTCGGGCAGGTTCAAGCCATTCCCCTTGGCCTGTCCCTACAGGCCCTTGTCCCAAGCCCCTCTCCAGGTTTCCTGCAGCCCCTTTAGGCACTGGAGCTGCTCTCAGGTCTCCCCTTCAGGAGCCTTCTCTTGTCCAGGCTGCCCCAGCCCAGCTCTCTCAGCCTGGCTCCAGAGCAGAGCTGCTCCAGCCCTCGCAGCAGCTCCATGGTTTCCTCTGGCTCGCTTGAGCAGCTCCACGTCCCTCTTGAGCTGGGGCTGAAGATGTGGATGCAGGACTTTGTTTCCTCTTACATTGGCATAATGCAGAGTGACACTTTAACAGCTGGACAGATGTAGATTCTCCTACCTGGTGCCAGTAAATGAGAGCAAAACCACATCCTCTGCTTGAACAAGGAAGAAATTATTTTGTTCACCTTGTTTACGTGCTTAATTCAAGAAGTTTTTTCCCTTCCAGTCAATTACATTCACGTAATTGAAAACATTGTCCCAGGAAATCTCAGCTTGGTTTGCTTTCCTGCTCGGAGACCATTGCGCTGCTTTTTGCTTAAACAGCAATTGCTTTGCTTGCAGGCTGTTTTGCAGCAGCTCTATGGCTATGGGGAATTACCAGTGTTTTTCTAATCATCCTGTTGGATGTTGTGACAATGCAGGTCCCCGGTTTCCTCTTGACATTTGGGTACTGCCAGCAGAGTTTGCAGCCCTTGGTGTTGTCTTTGTTGAATTAGGACCTGCACTGCTGAGGAGAAGGCAAGGCCTGGAGGGAGGGAGGGAGAACCAGGAACAGGTCAGCCCCAGTATTTTTCTGTAATGAGGGTGGTAAAGCACTGGCAGAGGTTGGCCAGAGAGGTGGTGGATGCCCCATCCCTGGGGACATTCAAGGCCAGGCTGGATGTGGTTCTGAGCACCCTGATGGAGTTGAAGATGTCCCTGCTCATGGCAGGGGAGGTTAGACCAGATGACCTTTAAAGGTTCCTTCCAACCAAAACCATCCTGTGCTCATATGATTAGAACCCCAGGGAATGCAGGCATTTCCCTACAGCTGCTGAGGGTCTCTTTAGAAGCCCAAGGCCACAGTTACCCTTCTTTCTTAGGGAAGGGCTTCCCGTCCTCACGCTCTTTGGTGTGTCTGGTGGCATTGTGCCCATGCCGAAGCTTGTCTTTGGCACCTTGAGCTAAAGTGCTTCACTGACATGAGGTTAAATTCATCTGGAGGAGCCTGTTTTAATGCAGCCAGGGAGGGGAAACTGGCTTATTATTTGCAGTACTGAGCTCTGTTCAGCAGGTGGGTCACGGTAAATGTTTGCTGCCACAAGTACCAGTACCAGTGCGAGTAACACCCAGCTCTGGGCAAATGCACCTTGATTTCAACCTATTTGAACTGGTCACTTACCAGCATAGCAAGTATCACATCCTGCAGGCAAAGCTGCTCAGGTGCAGCTGATGGATCCCTGAGCCCAGCAGGAGGCCTGAGGCTGCTTTTCCATTTACCTCTAAGAGCAATGACATTGGAACCACGGCAGGACGTAGAGCTTTCGTGTGCATAACCCCAAATGTATCTGCCTTTCCTAGCCTGCCAGGCAGGCAGCGTTAGTGCCGCTTTCTAGCTCACTAAAGGGTATTATCTGCTCAACATTTTCCAGTGACAAGACTTCACCTGTACCGTAGCTGATGGTGGGCTCACAGACCAGAACACACACAGCCTATTGCACAGATCGGCTTTCCTGGCAGCCCCGGGCAGCACTTGCAGGGACAGAGGTGTGTACTTAGCCCCTGATTCCAAGAAGATGCCGTAACATGGCTGTTTCTAACTCATTTATGCCCACTTCTAAACTGTTTTATTTGCTATTTCTAAATTCTTTCTGCCATTTCTAACCCGTGTTTGGTCACTTCTAACCCTTTTAAAGCCATTTCTTAAAATTTCCCTCTTTTTTTGGCCCTTTTCTCACTCTGTTTAAGCCACTTTTTTATTTCTCTAACCCATTTTTTCCCATTTGTCAGCAGCTTTAAGCCTTTTTTGACGATTTCTAACACAATTGTGGCCACTTCTAACTAGATTTAAACCCATTTTTAGCCATTTGCAACCCTTATATGTCCAATTCTAACCTGGTTTAAGCCATTTTGTCCATTTCTAAACTATTTTTTCTTCTAACCATTTTTTTTTGCCACTTCAAACACATTTTTGCCCATTTCTGAGCCTGGTTTAAGCCATTTTTCCCCATTTCTACCCTATTTTAAGCCATTTTAGTCTATTTCAAAACAATTCATGGCCATTTCTATCCCAGTTTTGCCCATTTCTTACCAGTTTTAAGCCGTTTTTGGCAATTTCTAACCCATCTTTCCCATTTCTAACCCCTTTAAAGCTTTTTTGGGGGCTATTTCTGACCTGTCTGTGGCTGTTTCTGTCCCATATTTATCCACATCTTCCGCATTGTAGGCCATTTTTGCCCACTTCTAACCCATTTTTACCCATTTCTTGATTGTTTTAATCCATTTTGGGCCACTTGTGTTCCACTTTGGACCATTTGTAAGGTGTTTTGAACCATTTTTTTCATTTTCTAACCCATGTTTGCCCATTTCTTATCTCATTTTAGGTATGGGACGCCTAAAAATAGTTACTGAAAGAGACTAAAAGACAAGGACAGCTGGAAAAAACATGAATGAAAAAGGAAATAAATAAAATGTGTAAAGAAAATAAAAAGCAAAAGAGAAGAATGTGATTATAAATCCCCACAAAGCAAACACAAAGCAATAAAAGTCTGAAAGAATCTCGAATAGAAGTTCCCTGAGCAACTTTGCCCCAGCCCCAATATTGCAAACTGTCCCCACTCAGCAGCTGGGGTCCCCGGAGGCTGTCAACGGGGAGGGGAGCCGCCGTTGCTCTCAGGCCGTTGCTTCTGCAGCGTGTGCTGCCACCTCGTGTCCAAGCGTCGGTACTGCAGGTGCTGGAGGTGGGGGGGGCACGGCGTAGCTCGGGGCACTGCTCGCTGCTGCCATCCTGTGTCCAAAGCTCGGTACTGCAGGTGCCGGAGATGCGGGAGGGGAAGCAAAGGGGTGGCTCAGAGCAAAGGGAGGTGCTGCCCTCCTGTGGCCAAAACTACGAACTGCACGCCAAGAGGCCGGAGCCGCCCGAAGGGAACCGAGCGGAGCCGAAGCCGCCTGAGGGGGACGGAGCCGCCCGGAGGGACCGGAGTGGCTTCCATGGGGTCCCAGGGGAGCCGACAGCTGCCATTGCCCCCCCCGTTTGCCTCCGCCGAGTCCCGTTACCCCCATGATTCGCCTCGGCTCGGTACGGTACGGTCCGGGCCCGGTTCGGCGGCACAAGCCGCACCCCGACTGGCTGAGACGCCTGTCAGTCACTCTTAGTCCCGCCCCGCTTCCGTTCGGCTTCTACACTGGCCCCCCCACTCCTCTGATTGGCTGCGGCGCTTGTCAGTCACGCCTAGTCCCGCCCGGCTCCGGCGGCGCCGGATCACTGCTCTGATTGGCTGCGGCGGTTGTCAATCACGCTTAGTCCCGCCCGGCGCCGGCGGCGCCCCCCCACTCCTCTGATTGGCTGCGGCGGTTGTCAATCACGCTTAGTCCCGCCCGGCGCCGGCTCCGCCCCCCCACTCCTCTGATTGGCTGATGCGCACGTGACCCGCTCCTAGCCACGCCCCTCTCCGGCTCCGCCCCCCCTCTCCTCTGATTGGCTGATGCGCACGTGACCCGCTCCTAGCCACGCCCCTCTACGGCTCCGCCCCCCCTCTCCTCTGATTGGCTGATGAGTACGTCACCCGCTCGTAGCCACGCCCCTCGCCGGCTCCGCCCCCTCACTCTTCTGATTGGCTGAAGAGCACGTCACCCGCTCCTAGCCACGCCCCTCTCCGACACCGCCCCCCCACTCCTCTGATTGGCTGAGGCGAAGCCGAACCCTCCCGAAGCGGCGGAACCGGCCGAAGAGAACCGAGCGGAGCCGAAGCCGCCTGAAGGGGACGGAGCCGCCCGAAGGGAGCCGAGCGCAGCCGAAGCCGCCTGAGGGGGACGGAGCCGCCCGAAGGAAACCGAGCGCAGCCGAAGCCGCCTGAGGGGGACGGAGCCGCCCGAAGGGAACCGAGCGCAGCCGAAGCCGCCTGAGGGGGACGGAGCCGCCCGAAGGGAACCGAGCGCAGCCGAAGCCGCCTGAGGGGGACGGAGCCGCCCGGAGGGACCGGAGTGGCTTCCACGGGGTCCCAGGGGAGCCGACAGCTGCCATTGTCCCCCCCGTTTGCCTCCGCCGAGTCCCGTTACCCCCATGATTCGCCTCGGCTCGGTACGGTACGGTCCGGGCCCGGTTCGGCGGCACAAGCCGCACCCCGACTGGCTGAGACGCCTGTCAGTCACTCTTACTCCCGCCCCGCTTCCGTTCGGCTTCTACACTGGCCCCCCCACTCCTCTGATTGGCTGCGGCGCTTGTCAGTCACGCCTAGTCCCGCCCGGCTCCGGCGGCGCCGGATCACTGCTCTGATTGGCTGCGGCGGTTGTCAATCACGCTTAGTCCCGCCCGGCGCCGACGGCGCCCCCCCACTCCTCTGATTGGCTGCGGCGGTTGTCAATCACGCTTAGTCCCGCCCGGCGCCGGCGGCGCCCCCCCACTCCTCTGATTGGCTGTGGCGGTTGTCAATCACGCTTAGTCCCGCCCGGCGCCGGCGGCGACCCCCACGCCTCTGATTGGCTGCGGCGGTTGTCAATCACGCTTAGTCCCGCCCGGCGCCGACGGCGCCCCCCCACGCCTCTGATTGGCTGCGGCGGTTGTCAATCACGCTTACTCCCGCCCGGCGCCGGCTCCGCCCCCCCGCTCTTCTGATTGGCTGCGGCACACGTGACCCGCTCCTAGCCACGCCCCTCTCCGGCTCCGCCCCCCCTCTCCTCTGATTGGCTGATGAGTACGTCACCCGCTCGTAGCCACTCCCCTCGCCGGCTCCGCCCCCCCACTCTTCTGATTGGCTGATGAGCACGTCACCCGCTCCTAGCCACGCCCCTCTCCGACACCGCCCCCCCACTCCTCTGATTGGCTGAGGCGAAGCCGAACCCTCCCGAAGCGGCGGAACCGGCCGAAGAGAACCGAGCGGAGCCGAAGCCGCCTGAGGGGGACGGAGCCGCCCGAAGGGAACCGAGCGGAGCCGAAGCCGCCTGAGGGGGACGGAGCCGCCCGGAGGGACCGGAGTGGCTTCCATGGGGTCCCAGGGGAGCCGACAGCTGCCATTGCCCCCCCCGTTTGCCTCCGCCGAGTCCCGTTACCCCCATGATTCGCCTCGGTTCGGTACGGTACGGTCCGGGCCCGGTTCGGCGGCACAACCCGCACCCCGACTGGCTGAGACGCCTGTCAGTCACTCTTACTCCCGCCCCGCTTCCGTTCGGCTTCTACACTGGCCCCCCCACGCCTCTGATTGGCTGCGGCGCTTGTCAGTCACGCCTAGTCCCGCCCGGCTCCGGCGGCGCCGGATCACTGCTCTGATTGGCTGCGTCGGTTGTCAATCACGCTTAGTCCCGCCCGGCGCCGACGGCGCCCCCCCACTCCTCTGATTGGCTGCGGCGGTTGTCAATCACGCTTAGTCCCGCCCGGCGCCGACGGCGCCCCCCCACGCCTCTGATTGGCTGCGGCGGTTGTCAATCACGCTTAGTCCCGCCCGGCGCCGGCTCCGCCCCCCACTCCTCTGATTGGCTGATGCGCACGTGACCCGCTCCTAGCCACGCCCCTCTCCGGCTCCGCCCCCCTCTCCTCTGATTGGCTGATGCGCACGTGACCCGCTCCTAGCCACGCCCCTCTCCGGCTCCGCCCCCCCTCTCCTCTGATTGGCTGATGAGTACGTCACCCGCTCGTAGCCACGCCCCTCGCCGGCTGCGCCCCCTCACTCTTCTGATTGGCTGATGAGCACGTCACCCGCTCCTAGCCACGCCCCTCTCCGACACCGCCCCCCCACTCCTCTGATTGGCTGAGGCGAAGCCGAACCCTCCCGAAGCGGCGGAACCGGCCGAAGAGAACCGAGCGGAGCCGAAGCCGCCTGAGGGAGACGGAGCCGCCCGAAGGGAACCGAGCGGAGCCGAAGCCGCCTGAGGGGGACGGAGCCGCCCGGAGGGACCGGAGTGGCTTCCATGGGGTCCCAGGGGAGCCGACAGCTGCCATTGCCCCCCCCGTTTGCCTCCGCCGAGTCCCGTTACCCCCATGATTCGCCTCGGTTCGGTACGGTACGGTCCGGGCCCGGTTCGGCGGCACAACCCGCACCCCGACTGGCTGAGACGCCTGTCAGTCACTCTTACTCCCGCCCCGCTTCCGTTCGGCTTCTACACTGGCCCCCCCACTCCTCTGATTGGCTGCGGCGCTTGTCAGTCACGCCTAGTCCCGCCCGGCTCCGGCGGCGCCGGATCACTGCTCTGATTGGCTGCGGCGGTTGTCAATCACGCTTAGTCCCGCCCGGCGCCGACGGCGCCCCCCCACGCCTCTGATTGGCTGCAGCGGTTGTCAATCACGCTTAGTCCCGCCCGGCGCCCACGGCGCCCCCCCACTCCTCTGATTGGCTGTGGCGGTTGTCAATCACGCTTAGTCCCGCCCGGCGCCGACGGCGCCCCCCCCACGCCTCTGATTGGCTGCGGCGGTTGTCAATCACGCTTAGCCCCCCCCCTCTCCGGCTCCGCCCCCCACTCCTCTGATTGGCTGAGGCGCACGTGACCCGCTCCTGGTCACGCCCCTCTCCGGCTCCGCCCCCCACTCCTCTGATTGGCTGATGCGCACGTGACCCGCTCCTAGCCACGCCCCTCTCCGGCGGCGCCCCCCCTCTCCTCTGATTGGCTGCTGCGCACGTGACCCGTTCGTAGCCACGCCCCTCTCCGGCTTCGCCCCCCCTCCTCTGATTGGCTGATGCGCACGTCACCCGCTCGTAGTCACGCCCCTTTCGGTCATCGCCCCCCCCACTCCTCTGATTGGCTGAGGCTCCACCCGCGCAGCCGCTTTTCTTCACCGTGTGCAGTACCGAACTTTGGCCACATGATGGCAGCACCAGTCGTCTCTCGGCGCTGCACCTCCGCTTTCCCGACCCGGTTTGCCGCTGATTGCCGCCCGAAGGACACACGGTAGTACCGGACAGCGGCCCCCAGCCGCTTTCTCCCCCGTCTCCCCCCATTTCAATGCTGAATTTTCGACAGAGCGGCCCCCCCCTCCCGTCTTCACCGACACATGACGGCAGCAGCGAGCGGCTTCCGGAGCCGCTCCGCCCCCCCCACCTCCACCACCTGCAGTACCGCCGTTCGGACGCACGGTGGCAGCACACGCTCCCTTTTTCGGTGCCGCAGGGGAAACGGGCTCCGGAGCTGCTGCTCCGCGCCCGGCTTCAGTCCTCCGTGGAATGCTCCTCGGAGCGGTGCTTTTGGTTTTGCAAACGCCGCAGGCATCACCTGCACACACAGAGCTCCTGCCCTCGCTTGGCCACCTGAAATTCAGAGGGAGCTCTGCACACGGCCTCTCCGGTGCCCGATCTCTGGATCTCTCTCTAAGAGATGGGGCTGTTCTCTGGATAAAGCACGCCGGGGTTTGCTCTGTTGAAGAGCCCTTTTCTCCCTGGATCTCCTCCTGGGCTGCAGCCATCAGCCAAAACGGAAAGCACTGCTCATCCTACCTCTTTTACCCCAGGTGCTGCTTTGCCCCCAGATCATTGAGGGAGGAGTTGTGGCTGCTGCCTGGGGTATAAAGGCGCAGTGTTGCCGGGAGAGGCTCATTCAGCTCTCGGGCTTCAGCGGGTTGAGTTCTCTGTGCTGTGCTTTGTGTTTTGTAGCTTTGGAGTCTTGCGGCGTTTTGTGCTGTTGTGCTGGGATGTTTGCCGTAATGGAATCAGCTGAGTGCGGAGCATCAGGACCTCTCAAGGCTTCCCAGTGAGTGCATTAACAAGTGTCTCTGTACGGCTTTCTTTTCAGGGCTGTTATATTTATATTGTTATAATTTTATTATACTTGTCAGTCACAGCACACGGAGCGCGAGCGTCCAGCCCGGCTCCCACAGTTGGGGAGCCGCTACCGAAAGCTGGTGCTGGGCATCCCCTACACACGGAGGCACCCGGAGCGGTGCCACCAGTATGCCGAGCAAGCCTGGGTAGGGGATGGCCAGCGACAGCTTTTCCGGACAGATTTCAGCCGTCCATGCCTCAGTTTTCCTATCTATAAGCCAGGAACAACAGCAATTCTCCCCTGCTTCCCTGCGCTTCCCAGTTTGCCGGTTTTATTTATTCTCTTCTCTGTTCCTTTGAAAGGCAGCTCCCACCCGTAAGCACCAAAGAGTCCTCCTCAGCCTCGGGTCTGAGTCAGCTCCCCGGGCATGGGGCATTCTGTGCTGCAGGGAACAGAGCGTGCGGGCGACACGGGTCCTGCATGGACAGTAAGTAAAGGGCTCAAAGGAAAAGAGGGGGAAACAGAAAAGTCTAAAGCCATTTTTCAGGGTTCCAGCCCCTTCCCCAAATTGGTTGCTTCTTTTTGGCACTTCCCGCTGTTTCGAAGAGCTTTGATGATGCTGGGTTGTATGAGCCGATAGGCTCAGAGCCCCGCAGTCATGCTTTTGCTGGGCTGATGTTGTCAATTCTCCTTTGTTTTCCCTCAGCCTCGTTGCTGCTCTCGTCTGCGTGCGATCATCCAGGGTGAGACCAGGGGACATACTAGGAAGACTGCTTGGGATGCCTTCCGTCTTCTCCCTGCGTACCAGGAACTCTGTCATCTGACGGTGAGTAATACCAGTGTGCTTTTGTACACGGTATGCAGCCTGCCAAAGTGTTTTGCTTCCAAGTTACCATTGTGTATTACCCAAAAGCAACTGAGACATTTGGGGTTAGCTTTGTATATAGATACAGATGAGGCATCTGAAGCGTGTCTGTCTGTAAAAAATACCTACATTTAGATCAGACTCAAATCTCTCTGGAGAAGATGTTGTTCCTTATGGTCCTGCTGAAGTCTGTTTGGAAGAGATACCAAGCAATAGTGGCTCTGTCTAAATAACAAGTATTATTAGTTTGGGCCTGTTTTATTGGCTGGAAAGGCTTCTGAAGAAGCACACCAGCGTACTGGGAATATAATGGGAGGTGTAAAGGGCTTTGTTAACCTTTACTGGGACTTGAATGCTTGTGGTGGAAGGAAAATTTGGCAGGCATAGGTGTTAGTTTGTATAAGGGAAGCCTTAGGTTGGGTGGTGTCAGTGTCGGTTTGGGTCTTACAGGGGTCAGGTTGGATACTGCTGGTGGCCCTTTGGGAGCCATTGGTGTTAGGATGGATAGTACAGAGTGGGTGAGGTTGGAAGGGATTTCCTGCTGTTTACTCCAAGCCCTTGCTCAGCCTCTGGTGCCTTGTCCTCTCTGAACATCTCCAAGATCTCTACAAGTTCTTTGGGCAACGTGTTCTGGTGATTGGTTTGTTTGAGAGTAAACCTTTTCTCTTAATGTTTAAATGAACTTTCCTGCCCTGTGTTTCGTTTCCTGCCCATTGCCTCTGTCTGTGGTTTTGGTTGTGTTGTGACACGGGGAACAGCTCCATGGGGTGCTACAAAATGTCATCAGACAGCCTGGGTGACCTTTGAAGGTACCACCTTTTCCATTGGCAGTGAGATAAGAACCTGGTTTGGGTTTTTGCCTTCCCTACATGTGTTTGCCTTCCCCCTGATGTGTTTGGAAAATAAAGCTAGGACTGCTGGCTTTTGTGTTGCAAGGAGGGGAACAGGTAGGCAGAGGTATTTGTAGAATATAATGCATCCCATTTTTATTTTATGTAGATGAGGTGCCAACCAGCAATTAATAATGTGGGAAGTTAACCAGATTTGAAGAAACATGAAAGAGGGTTTATGAGTGAATCAGAACTGAGCAGATGACCTGCTTTGATTGAGCTCTATGCACTTGCTGGAATGTTTTTCTTTTTTTGGGGTTTTTTTTTTGGTCAGTTGAGGGAGTCAGTGCTGACATGCTGTAGAGAAGTAAATTGGTGAATCTGGGTGAAACTGGCTCAGTTTAATTTGTATACACAGCCCCACAAACATAGGAATTTGTAATCCCTGTGATGGATTTGAAATGAAAATCTACTGCTGTGACATGTGAGGGTGAGCGGACATTGCAATTGCCAGACAGAACACCAGACTTTAACAGTAAAATTCGCTCATCTCATGCAGAAGTGGAGCAGCAGACTGGGTATTATGGTGCAGTTCAGGGCTCAAACTCAGAGAAGCTGTGCTTCAGCTCCTGTTTTCCTAGCATTTAACCATACGAAGAACCTATGGAGAAGCTTGGTTGCAACTTGTGGTCTGCTAGGGTAGTGAAGGAAGTAGGCTGTGAGGGAGATCAGGTCTTTTAAGTTTTAGGTTGCTACTTCTTTGGGCACTTGGAGGACTAGTTTCAGTCTGTTACTGTTCTCTGCTGGTAACAAGGAGTAGCTGATGACTAAGACAGTCAAGGTAACCAGATGGTCCATTGGGCCGTTCCACCTTTCACTTGTACGTGACAGGACTGAGTGGCACAAGCAAGCAACCTATCCTGTCCTGTAAACTCCATTACTATTTATTCCCTTTTTTTCTCAACTTAAACCACATAAAAGCAGCTACTTTTCTTTCCGGGCATAGAAACAATGTTCTCCCTGTAATGAGCTGCTCCATGGTGTGTTCCTACCCATGGATATCATTAAAATAATAAACTCCAGATCATTAATTTGCTGCACACTGCTTGCTGTGTTAATGGCTGCTGCCTTTCCTTCCCGTCATCCTTGATGATACTGAGGGCAGGTGGCTGTTTCTGGGAGGAGCAGTCTGGTTTCCCATGGAGAAGCTGAATTGTTTCATCTCACTCTCCATCACTGGCAATGGCAAACAAGGCTCTTAGATAAATGCATATTGGTGCTTTTTTTCCTTCCTGTTGGAAAAGGTGGTACAGGCTATGTTTGTGTGTGTGTGTTCCAGTATCCAGGGGCTGGTTCATAGCCTGTTGAGCTGTGCTAGATAGTAAAATATGTTACCTCTTCTGAGAACTGATAAATATGCTTAAAAGTCTTCTGTGGAGGTATATGGATAAACTTGAAGTATCTCAGATATATGGTGCTAGATATGTTTGCTAAGGGTTTATATACACTTTGAATTGAGATATGAGTAGTGATCATCAGGGAAGAAATCTTTTCATTAACTTGATTAGGCCACAGATCCTTATACCCTGTCTTGACAGTTCTTGGACAACAACAGTCTTGCCTTAAATGGCATAGATCAAGGTCAGTCAGTAGAATATGAGATGTCTTATAAGTATCCTTACTCTATCCCCCAGTATCATGAATATTTAAAGAACTAATAACTATTTTCAGTGTATACGCAGGTAAGCTTTATCCAAGTAGACAGGTGCTCATTGTGAAGTACAGTTTTAGTCCCTTCTTTGTAATTCTTCTGTATATAGGTTGTGGTAATGGAGAGACAGAAGTGTTTGGCACTGCTGCCAGATTGTAACCAGACCTTACCTCTGCCTTTTTCTTCTCCTTGTAGCTCCTCCAGATGGACCTCCTTTCCAGCTGAACTCAATCACCACTGCACTGATTTCAGGCCTTGTCCACCTAGGAGTCACAAATGTTTTCTTTTTCGTATGTTCCTTAACTCTTCTGTGCAGAAAGTGGCATGACAGTTCAGTCTTGAGTGGCATCTGAAATGCAGGTTTCAGCTGAAACCGGTGATTTACTTGCACTTTTTCTGTGGGGCTGTCTTTCTTGTCCATGAAATATGATTCCATTAAAAAATGTTGACACAATGTTCCAGCTGTATCCAGCTTCTATACCAGCTGTTCTGTATTTTTATTTTGCTAGATTATGTTGTGTAGGTAAAGCAGCAGTGGTATTGGTAACATTCAGAAATGCTCATAAGTTCATACACACGTAGTAAGATAAGGATCTCGTCTATTTTGTCATGGCATTTTTCACATGTTTGCTTCTCAGAAGGACTTTGTTTTATTCTATCTTGGTTAAAAATAAAAACAAACCAAAACTTGCGACACGCTTAGAATAAGTGATTTTGTGTATTGTTCATTTGGAAGTGTTTTTAGATGTATCTTCCATTGGATTGTGATGATAACATGTGAAGGACATAATTTGGTTGCATGTCTTTAAGTCATATAGTTTAAGGCAAACTGCACTTGGTCCCAGGGAATGATGCTGCAGTTCTTGAGGTGGAAAAATCTTTTTCCAGCAAAATCGTTGTGTAAGAAGCAGTGAAAACTTTAACTAATGTTTACCATCAAGTTAATTATGCACAGATGCACAAGTGTCCCAGGCCAAGTGGAATTCTGACCTTTGGCCATCAGAATTGATGAATGGCTTTTGTGGCAAATGAGGAGTGCCAGCAGAAGGGATTCAGGGCCTTGTGTGACTCCTTGGGAGAAGGCTTGGTTTGGAAAAGAGGTCAGATGTGGACTTTGGGTTTCGTTTACCCACATCTATAATGGGGTCAAGAGTAGTTCCACATAGTTCAGTGTGTGGTTCATACTCTGTCCCATGAGGTGGGTCTTCTGTGGCCTAAGTCCAGTTTATTTAAGAACGTTTCATGTGCAGAGCAGTTCACAGCCTGAATTGGTTTAATCTGCAACATCTGGAAATAACTTTACCGAAGTCCCCTGACAGTGAAGACTAAGCCATTACAGAAGGTAAGTCCTTGTAGCCACTGAGAGCTGGCTAAACTTGCCCCTTGAGGTGGTAGAAAAACTGACAGTCCAGAAGGCATTTAGGCACAGGGGTAGAACAAATAAATTCTGTTTAAGGGCCTCTCACTCGGGCACAATCATATGATAAACCATTTAAACAGTTTCCAGTGTATGGTGCTGCGTGGCAGCCTTGGAGCCCAGACAAAGCCACCCTGAGCGCTCTGCAGTTGCTGAAGTAGGTGTGCTCTCCAGCTTCTTTGGAATTCCTGCTTCGGCTTTATAAATCCCTTGGTGATCCTTCTGAGAAAATGCCAGTGTCAGAGCAAATTATTATTACTACTGACATGATAATAAAAGGTGAAATCAGATGTTGCTTGGAAAATTGAATTCCTGCTATAAAATGATGCTGTCAGGGCTGTGCATTGCACAGTACCTGCATTTGCTCATTTAAAGTAGTATGTCATCTACTCTACAGCTGCTTTTCAGCTCCTCCCCTCTCCTCCCAGTAATTGGCAAATGATGGGATGTGGTTACATGGCCATTTACAGTACTTATTAGCATTTCATTTATAACATTATCATCCAAACCAGATTTAATTGCTGTCTGGGTGTAAACATTTCTATCTTGCAAATGGCAACTCCATTCACTTCTCTGCCACTGAGGAATACGGTATATTCTCAGAAGAGAAAACACAAATTTGTCACGGATGGCTGCATCCACTGTACCTGAAGAGAAAGAGCTTAAAAGACGCTGTGGCTCCTTGGGAGTATAGACAAGGATAACAGCATAAATTGCATTCAAAATATTTGCAAATATGGTACAGTAATTTGGCATGGCTCCTTTGGTTTTTATCTCATAGGAGGGAAATGTTATAAATTTTCTGATTTAGTATCCTAAAGATCACAAAGTCTCGCTCTTAAAAGTGTTTGTGAGAGCATCCGCAGCCTTGCCACTGTACGATTGTTCCCAAAAGAGCATCTGTGCTTTGCCAAACCTGTGTTTAAATATAAGTGTTGATAGCTTGGCATTCATTTCTGTTGGAGAGTATTGCAGATGCTAAGCAGTGGTCTGGGAATTTTTCCTTGGTGTTTAGTCCCAAACTTCATTATATTTCTCCCCCTGTACTTACCTGGATGTATTTTTAGCTATCCACATTTAAATCCCCTTCAAGGGATGTATGAACCCCTTCAGGAGCTGCTGCTTTCCACAATATGGTGCTTTTTAAATTCCCACTGCGTATCTCTTCAATAACAGTCTGCCCCTGCCCTCAAATATCATTGACCATTTTCTTCCGAGCCCTCTTTGGAAACCAGCTCTCTCAAACCACAGATGCTGCTGTGCTGTGCTTGTGGGTCTGGTCCAGTAGGCACTGCAGCCATCAGAAATTCTCCATTTATTTTTTGACTGGGACCGTAATGAAGAATAGGGAATAAAATAGTGGTTCATAACTGACATCTCTGAAATGTGAGCCTGCATCACAGTGCAATGATGGAGAAGTTGAAGGCTAAAGGTCTTTCACAGCCATAATCAAGAGGTCCTATGTCCAAAATACTGTAGGCAGTACATTAAGAGGGAAATTTGTGTATCTGAAATTGAAACAATAGAGACCAGTTTGTATCTGAAAAGGAACAGAAGTTGCTTTCTGAGAGGGTGTGAGAGCCCTGAATTCACAGAGTTCAGATATTCCTGCTAAATGATGAATAGTGGAGGAACTCTTTGAAGAAATGAGAACATATCCTTTGTAGATTCTCAAACCTATCAAGAGCTCACTTAGAGGAAGGTGGAGTTTGCAACACAGGCCCCTGATTTTTCTTTTCTCTTCTTCCCCCCCCCAAAATGCAAGTGGAATGCAGTGTATTAGGTGACATTTCATTCATATTTGTGCCATTTTTTACAACCAGGAGTATAGGAGTTATGCAATTAATTAAAAATCATTACTGGAATCTGGCAGACTGCACCCCAGAAAGCCATAAATCACAAACCATGTAGGCCTTAGTGAGCTAGGTAAAGAGAAACAAAGAAAAACCCCAGCACCTTATAAAACTTTTAAGTGTGTCAATATTTTGGAAAGAATGTGTTTGAAAAGATCTGTTAAAAATATTTTCAGCAAATTTGCGATGCAAGTAATGGCTCATTTGTTACATAGGATTGTAAAAATAGCAAAAGATCACTTTTCAGTGCTCAGTTTTTTAATTTTTGAATGGGAAATTTCACCTCCAAGTTGAAAGCCATTCCAAACGTGACTGAAATGGTCCATGTTTAAAAAAACTTTCACAGCATTCATGCCTTGAGAGACTGTTTTGTGGTGTTTTGCTCTTTATTTTCCAGCAGAGCAAGTTAATGGTGAAAAGCTCTCACAGTAAAGTATAACAGAGCAGCTTCCTATTCAAAATCTTCCAGAACCCATGATGGCAGCCACGATTTTTGGGGTAGTTTTCAACAGAAGTTCCCCATATTCTTTGCGTACTTAATGAACTTCTTGCTTGTCTTCAGAAGGTTTGATTCCAGTGGGCATTCCTGGGTAAGCTGCAAAGTAATCCCAGACCATGCTGTTTTGTGCTTGGAGAAGATGAAGACACACTTTTTGGTTTCTAGGATATGTGGAGATGTTTCTCTCCTTCATTCTCTTGGCAAGAAGAGAGCACTTGCTCCCCAGGTGGAAAGGGTAATCACCTTCCTCTGTGCTTGAATCAGCAAGCAATTGGATCAGTTTCTGTGGGCCTTTTCAACACATGCTTATAAAGGGAAAGGAAGGAAATCTTCCATGTGTTTCCATGAAAAATACACTGTGTCTTCTAACCCTAACCCTAACCGTGATCCTCCCAAAGCTCTCACAATGGAGCAATCTCCACGTGACCATGGTAACATGTGAAGTAAACCACCTTTTTTCCCCTTAGGTCCCTGCCTCTTCACTTGAGGAGTGGAACAAAGTGCACCTCCACACCTGGCATGCTTCTCTCCCTCAAATGGACACCTTTGCTTCTCCTTGGCTTCTCCTTAGCCCTCTGGAAGCTTCCTCTTGTTCTTCAAGCATTGGCCTCTTCTCCCTTTGGCTGCATTGGTCCCTCAAGGTAAGTTCCTGCTGGGAGATCAAGGACAGTTCTTCTAGGGTCTCTGACCCTTTTCTCCTGGCTGCTCCACATCTCCTAACAGGGACCCCCCTTTAGTGTCAAGCCTGGTGCCTCTATACATGAGGAGTATAGCTGCCCAAGGCAAACATCTGATACACACTTCTAGACAAGGTCACGGGTAATGGAGCATGTGCAAGGCTAATGTGACCTCAGAGCACTTTAAAAGGCCGTATTCTTCTATGCCAATGGCAGCACTATTACAGGCAATTTGGCAGGAAGTATATGGCAATTAATTGAGCAGCAATTTTAGCCATTGTAACGCTCTATTGTGAGGGTATTTATGGCAAAAGGAGTGATGTCTCTTGGGCTGCAGGTAAATGTGATTCCTGGTGCTGGAGTCAGTCTGACCAAGGAGAAGTCAATAATAACAGGGCGTTCTAGTAGAGAAATAGGCTTTGTAAGAATGAGTAACAGCATATACGTAATATTATATGTAATGCTATGCATATGTGTTGGTGTTTCTTGATTTTTTTTTTTTAATAAGAAGCAGTCCAGTTCAAGCCTTGACAGACAGAAGCTAAGTGGTGTTGATTTCAGCTGCTAATGTTGCTAAAGGCTGCTCGGGCTGGAAATGTCTGACACTTCCGCTTCTGTGCCTTGGTCACTGCATCTGAAAGTGGCTATTCATGTGGGTGGTATGAAGAGTAATACTTCTGGGAAGGACTAAGGAAGGGAGCATCCCCTTTTGCTGTGCTGGGCAGCCCTGAACCTCAGGGCTCCTTTGGTGTCATGGGATTTGTTCAGCTGTCAGTGCTTGTGCCTCTCCAGTCAGGTTGCAAACCTGGGAAGGGGGAAACAGACGCACCACAGCAAACGATGAGCGTTATGCATTATCCTCATTTTGTTGGGAGGGCTCAGCAGTTCAAGTGCTCTGAGGGAGTAATTGAAGTGCCAAGCGCAAAGAGCTAACTTGTCATGGAACTCGGGAGAGGAATGAAAATATAAATGGGAGAAGGGAGTTCATTGTGTGAACTGTGTGGGAGAATGGCAGTGGCTGAAATTTCAGCCTGCTTGAGAAATTGCCTCTCTTCTATTACTGTCTCAGCTAGAGGTTTTGTGGGGGTGCAGCAGCTAACTTTCGAGCTTGATGAGGTTTACAGAAGCACAAAAGGGAGTTTTCCTTGTTCCTGCCATGACATCTGTGGGGAGGGATTGTGGGAGGTTTTGCTCCCATGGGACATAGGAAGTTTCCTGCTGCCTCCAGGGACATCTTTACTTCTCAGAGGTCCCTCCCTCAGCATGCAAGGGTAGAGGCTGCTCCCAGTGTAGCCTCCTAAACTCTGGGATTCATGATTTTGAGGTCAAACCCACTTTTCTCCATACCTTTCTCTGGTGATGGGAGTTCACAGGGCACTATAGTGCCTGGCACTTCACTTAACTTTCCTGCTGGTGGAATACACACAGTGGTAAGTTATTCATCTTTTGAATGTGATCTTAATCCTAAATCCTTGCTAATCCTTGTATCCATAGCACAAAACCATACAAATGACAAGATGTGTGGAGCTTCAGCTCATTAGGAAGAGGCAATTATGTAGCCAACTGCAGCACTGGGCAATGGCAAGTGAAACTCAGATGTTTAATTTGGTGTGGAAAAAAATGAGGTTCAGAACTTGTATTGCCTAGTTCCCAAATTTATAAGCATGCCAGATATATCAGGGTACTGCTAGAATGAATGACTTCTGGTTTTAGCCAGAATATACAGTCTGTGTTAGTACAGCCCTCATATTTCCAGTCCTGGGTCGTTTTCAAGTGGAAAAAGGGAGACTTTTAAGATAAGTTGTAAAAATCATAGCAGGAAGGTGAGGAAATTGTATGATCTCTTCTGGCTTTCCTAAACCAGCCAGTGCCAGATGGATCCAGGCTATGGGTATAATCTAATTTGCATACTCCTGTTTCCTTCTACAGAATTTCTCCATATCACAAAATATTTCCGTAAGGCGAATGGCTGTACAGGATTAGGTGGGTAAGATTAAGCACAGTAGAAAGGCAAAGAAAAGCTTGCTACATTCAAAGATTTTTCATGATATCAGAAGGCTTTCCCTATCCCTTCACTTCGTATAACTGACTGATGTAGCCTATCTGGAAAATGGACATGCTTACGCTGCTATATAGAGTGGGTTTTGAGTGAGTCCTAAAACATTTTAACTTATTCATCAATTGACTATGTTGTCATTGCTACATAAAACTACTCAGCATAGAACATCTATTACTGGGGCTCCTATTGAAACATTGCCCTTGTTATGCAGCACTATTTAACTTTGTCTCTTTGAAATGAAATGCAAAATGTTTTTTATCTTGCAGGAAAAGACAGATTTGCTCTCAGACTTGTGAAACACAGGTAGATGAATCTGGAAAGATTCGTTCAGTTCTCACCAGTAGGCTTCATTTTCTCCTTCAGCTGCACTGGAAAGTAACACAGTCTGGTGCCATACAAAGAGTGAAATGCATGCGACCTTGCCCCAGGGCACTTCCCATTTTCGTGGCTTGGACAAGCACCCTTGAGGACTACATGGGAAAAGGTCGAGGTTTGGATTTTTTTCCTTTTTCCCTTTTTCTTTTTCCCTTTCCTTTCTCCCCGCCCCAAAATGGTAGGTTATTAGAAACTCCCAGCTCCTCCAGTTTAGGAGCAGGGGCTTTGGGAAGCCCAGTCCTCAGGAGAGATTCCTCCACTCCCCTTCCCGTCGCGGTGGCCCGGTCCGGAGCCGGCGCCGCCGCTTCCCGGAGCGGTCCCGGCCGCCGTCGCTGGGTGCCAGTGCAGCCCGCGCCTGCCTCTCCCTTGCTGTCTGCGGCTTCTTCGTACTCGCATTTTCCCTCTGCTTCCTTTTCCTCTCACTTTTCGTCTCCTCCCTTCCTCCGTGTAAGTGCCAGGACAGTGCTGCCGGCCCAGCCGTGCTGCTCCTGCCCGCCTCTGCGGTGGAGGCTGCGGGCTGTCCCGGCCGGCAGTGCCTGAGCGGGTTAAAGCGAGGCGAGGCAGCGCAAACAGTGGGAACAGTGAAGACGCTGAGCCAGAGCTTCCTCTACCGAACTTTTTGGCAGTCTCCGACTCGGGCTCTTCGCTGTGTCTTTGACCTGGAAATCGCTGGGAGGGAAGCGGGGCTGGCAGCAAGAAGGGAAAGACGCTGCTCCTGCGGACATCAGCGGAGTGGATGCTCTCTTCCACATCGGGGTGTTTTTCCCAGCCTTGCAAAGCACGGTCAGTGCTGACAGGCTATGCTCGCCGGCTGGATGCAGGAGGGAAAGATGGTTGCTCTGCAATTCGCATGAGTTGGCCCTTCCTGCAGAGCTCCTGGGACTGGGAAACGGCAAAGAGTGGGGATACGGTTAAAAGGGATTGCTCAAATCACTAGAAAAAGTTTTCAAAGGACCCGGAGCTGTTGCAAATGGGAGCATGCTGCTACCCTTCCATAGAGCTGAGTGTTTATGACTGATTCAGTGCAACACTTTTCATTTCAACAGAGGGAGGAATGAGAAGCACCTCTTTCTGAAAAACCATCTCCCCTTAGGTTCAGAAAATCAGTTGTATGTATCAAAAGCAAAATTAGACTGGGAAACAGTAGATCAGGATTCCTAAAAACGTTTGTGAATCTGTGATGATAGTTTGTTCCTTTATAGCACTTTTTAACCAGCAGCTTCACAGCTGCTGCTGCACTAGTGTCTTCACCTACAAGATAAAAGTAGATGAGCTACATGCAAATAAATTGCTTTCTCAAGTAGCACAAAGAACTCATAGCAGAATAGGAAAATGAAGGCACAACCCCCAAGTTCTCCATGCCACTGGCTACAGAGGGAAATGCATAAAGATAACCCTTAGCAACAGCTATATCAAGATATTTAGCCTAGATTCTAATGCTAGATGGTCTGAAAGTTATTGCCTCTGGCTAGTGCTGTGATAACCCTGAAGCTAGGGATCATGAAGTTGCTGTTCAAAAGCACCTCAACACTCCCGGAAATATTCCTCCAACAGATCATATGTTTATTTATTTATATATTTGTTACCAAATTGCACCATCTGAAACTGAGGTAGTTCTCAGTGCAAAGTTGTGTTTCTTCTGCAGCCTGAAAGCCTGAAAGCCTGCCATCACGAAAATGGCTGTAAACTGTATCCTAATAATGCTAAGGAGCATAGATGGGCATCAGGAGTAGCCCAGGCTTTAAAAGGAAGCCTGTCATTAGGGCATAATTTCTCCAGGACCTGTCACAAAGCACTGTGTCTTTTGAATGGTTCCTTTATAGAAAAGCAAAAACCCTTATCATTATTTTGTATTCCCACAGAGCCAAAAGGAGGCAGTCCACCTCAGGCTGCCTTCAAAAACCAAGGATCCTGCCATCAGCAGCAACAGTGCAGTAAGGGATGAAGGAAGACTCGAAGGAGGAAGCAGAGAGCTGTGAATGATGGACGCTAGTTGGGTGTGGATTTAAAAAACACCTGTGGGAATGCCTGTTGGTAGGTAACCTGTGTGACAGAAGCAGATGAAATTGGGGCACAGTATCCTGACAGCATCAAGTCATCACCTCCATCTCATGGACATCCTGCTCTAAAGAGTGAAGGCAAGAGGTGGGAGGGGAATGGGTAAGCAGCAGAAAATGAAAGTTTGGGCACAGCTCCCCAGGCTGATGATCTTTCCATGACGCCACAGGGGAGGGAGAAAACCCTTGTACACCTGGTCTGTTGGGCCATGAGTTTCAGCCCTCTCTGGAGTAAACAAACAGAATTCAAGCACCTTGATCTGCTGGAGTACTTTAAATTTCCCTTGCATCTCAAAGTGAAAAGCCTTCGTGCGTAAAGCTATGTTCTCTCTACCTGTATTTTCCCCTGCAGAGCCCAAGCCTCTTTTCAGCTCTCCCTTTTCTTGCCCAGCATGTCTCCAGTGTGTCAGCACACAACATCCTTTTCCAGGAAACACCACATGCACTCTGTGTTTAAAAGCATCACGTTCTTTCCAGTTAGCATCCAAATAATGCTAATTCTAATTTCCTGCCTAATTCTATTTCCTTTGCTGGCCCTGCTGATTATGAAGACATTTGTGTGTAAATACAAGCATTCTTCTCCCTTTGTCATCCTGATTCTTTTAACGATGCTGCGATCTAGCACTCGTGACATCACAATTCATCACTGGTGACTGCATTTTAGATGCAGCACGGCACCAGGCAGCCTTTAAATCAGGTGGTGGTAGCGGCAGGCACCTGATAATGAAGCAGAAAGCAGAGGCTTTTGTGTCTAGATAATGTGGTGGCTGCTAATCTGTGACACTGGGAACGTAAAAGCTGTGGGGTGCCTAAAATGTAACACAAAAGCAAAGATTGCTTAAGCAAGATGGAGAGTGTGGTGGAAGGTGACCTTGGTTGTCCTAAAGAAGCAGCCTAGTTTCCTGAATGGCTGTTGTATGCCACTGATCACCCCAGTCACCTTCCATACACGCCTTTGTCCCCATCAGTTTGTAGGACTGTGGTGGGGTCCCCTGGGAACCCATCCATGGTGGGTGTGTCATAGCTCTGCAGCACCCTGGTCTCAGGGCAGTATGATGGTATGATGGGATGGATGGAGGCTGCTAGTTCTTTAGCAGCTCTGTTGGGGAGTAAGAGGAAAGGGTGGCAAGAGATAGTGCCTCTGAGATCTGACCTGCATTTTCCATTTTGAGCTCTCAGATGTGAATTCAAATTGCAAAATACTAAGCACTGTTTTCCCATAATGAGTGTTTTCCAGTTGTGCATCACATCCTACTAATACCTGAATATTTCTATTCCCTTTTCCACTCTCTTTGTTTGATTTTCACTGAATTGATATTTTGGTCCTTTTTTTCCCCAAACCCCATATCATAGGTGTGCCTGAGTAGTTGCAATGAAGGAAATATAACGCTTTCAGATAGAAGGGGAAATAGGTGTGGGGGGACCCCATGTACATCAGTGTGATAACAGTGGCAGTGATTTGGTTTATACTTGCAGGTCATGATTGGAAGTGGTCAGGCATCACGTCTCTGAATACTTGCCTGGTGGAGGTGACTGGAAGGCAAGGCAGGTGCTGACCGGGTGTAAAGACCTGGTAGGTTTTGTGGCAGTGTCCAGGCTACGTGCTGCACAGGGGCTATGAAAGGTGTGTGGGACATGGCTGTCACTCTCACAGCCACACTTACTCATCACCAGTATTGTTTTACACATGGTGTGGACTTTAGGTTTCATTTTTTCAGTCTGGGTAGGTGAAGCAGGGCTGGGAATGAGCCATCGGTTTAGCTGTGGTGCAGCAGCATGGTGAAAGGGTACGTGGTTCATAGGGGGTTCTGTGTTGAAGCCTGCCCTGGTCACACGTTTTGGGCTTGAGGAATAGATATATCTGCAGAAAGAGATTGATTTTTCTCTATTATTTATATTGAAGTAAACCTCACAAACCACTAAAGTCAATGCAGTTACATCAATGTAAAAATGGAAAAAAAACACTCAAAACCCCAAACCAAAAGCAAAAAAACCCACCACAAAATTGCAAGAAAATGGTAGGAATGGTTTTGGTATTTATTTTCTTGAAGTCTTTGAAAATGCTAATAGTTCTGTTCACAGGCATTAAAGCCAGCAGCACTCAGTACCTTTTAGGAAAGGTTAGAGTTAAAATCAAAACTTTTCCTTTTTTCTTTTTAATTGCAGTTTGTAGTAAAACAAGCCTGCAGGCTGTGCAAAGAGGGAATGGCTGAAGAGCTGTCTTTGCTGGTGACTGTTTTTAAGTCACGTGGTGGTGTGGTCCTTATTTACTGCACCAGAACGTGCTTGCTTCTTAAAATAGCACAGAGGGGACAGACAAACAGTCAGAATAAAGATGTTGGAACATTGTCAGTTTTCCAATCGAGATGTGATATTAGCTATACCTGTGAATATGAAAAAAAAAACATTATTGCCTAATGCCTCTTAAAGCTAGCCAATTTAATTTATATTCTTCATGGGTTAGATGTCTGTTGCCAGGATTTATGGCAAACATCTGAACTAAAAGGTAGTTGTAGGTTCAGCAACAAAAGTGATAAAGAAGCTGTGGATGGCAATGAAAATTGGTGGGGAGAGAGAGTGATGAACAGCAAAAGTGCCATTATGGTCAAGTGACAGGGTAGAAGCTGGAAGAGAAAGAGCAATGGGCTATTTGCAGTAATTTGGGTACCTTCAAACCACCTTGCTCCTGCTGCCTCCAAACATCTCATTACTTTATTTAGTGTTGCTCTTCTTGGTAATGTGACTGCAGTTCAGGAAAAACACCTTAATCTTCTATACTCTTGCTGTTTTGTTTGTGAGATGCAATTTGTATCTTCTTTTTCTCACTCCTCCCAAGAATAAAATGAAAACATCTGCAATGCAAACAAAGCAGGAGTGTGACTCCTAGGGCAAAAGAGCTAAAAATTAATGCTGGCTTTTAACGGAAAAAACAAATGCTCTTTCCTTAAGTGAACAAGGTAAATGTGCAAAAAGACCTTGTTTTTGTGCACAGAGGAGGGATACTGGCTTTGGAGAATAGGTGGATTGCTCGATGGATGTTCTGTTTTTCCCTGGGAGCAAAGCTCACAAGGGAAGACTTTCAAGTAATTACTTTAACACTAGAAGGGTGCAGGTGAATGGGTCTCTTGTGCAGTTTATAAAGAAAAAAAAGCAGTAAATGTTGTGACCCGTTTACATACATAGTGCTCTTACTTGTGGCTGCCTCTGATGATAATGCAGTTACTTGTGGAGGCAGCTGGTCTTTGTCAGGCATAATGTAATCAAAATCCAGCCACTAATGAAAATGGAAGAAAAGGGTAAGATAAAAATTTAGCGGCTTCTCATATCACTGGTGAAGTTTTGATGACTTAAAATGTCAGAAAGAGTGGATGCAACATTTAGGGAGAGTTTTTAAGAGCTTTTCCTTTTTTGTAGCTTATGTGACCTAGTGCTGCCTAGTGCTGGTAGCTGTAATAAAAATGTGAACTGTGTTCTGATTTCTTTACCCAGATTAAAATATGGAGACAAAGTGAAAATACATATGATGCTGGAAAGCAAACTAGAGAAACTTCAGAACAGGGAAAACTTCAGGGTGAAGAAATGTTATTAGATTTGGGAAATTCTGCTAGCTGAAATTCTCTTAAGCTCAAAGCCCTGGGTAATGCCACAAGAAAAGTCTCCTTTTTGCTCATTTCATGTTTTATTTGTTTTAAAAATTGCCAGAGAGGTGGGAGGTGGACAGATGCATTCTGTCAGACATAGCAGGAGTGGGTTATGAAACTTATGTGACTGCTCCTTGCCTGCTTCATCATCAAGTCAGCCAGCAAATTGAAGCCTCCTCCAACAAGGATTTAAATTAAATTGACTGCCTTTGCATTGGGGCAACCAGGAGTGTTCATATCATCAATTAATATGGCTCAGCATTGGGGAATGGCAGTTTCCAGTTGAGACAGTAATGAACAGATGGGGCTCATAGCTTATTAAATTGCTACTTCTGTGGCATCTGTGCCATGGACTAAAATGCAGGTGGGGTCATATTTTGCATAAATGTATTGCATGACCTTGGAGGAGTCTTCCAGTTTCTTTCTGCCTCAGTTTCCCTTCCTCACAAAAGCATGAACTCTTTAGTGCCTATTTTAGGAAGACAGTTCTCTTCCCAGTGGTTCAGACCTCCATTTAGAGTTGCTGACAGTAAAATAATGTTGGCTAGATGAGCTCTTTTAACAGTGCTTTCATGCTGATGTAAGTAAAACCCTAGTTTAGATGCAGCTATATGGGTAAAAAATAGTGCAGCGGTCTGCTGGTGATCTACTTAATTTTAGGTAAGTTGTGCTTTTCCCATGGAAATGAGGGAGTGGTACTGCCTGCGGAAAGTGAATGTCAAGCTTTGAAATGACCAGAAAAGACATGTATAGATGTATTCCTTGCTAAACCTGAGGCAATAGATATTGCTGAGAGGACGCATGTATTAGCTGGAGTTTGGTTCTGCAGCCGTTAAGCTGGCAGAGTGGGTGGCTGGCAGGGTGAGCTCATATGTACGCCATGTACTGTGGGAAGATAACATCTTGGGTCTCAGCTAGAAGGGTTTGCCCATGTAATCACACTTGAATGCCTCTTCTGGCAAGACTAGGCCCAAACAGATCTCTAACCGTGGCTGCAGTACATTCCCAATCTCACTTGTCTTTTAATTGCTATAATGTAATTGCTGCTGTTAATAAAATAATTGACAGGCTCTCTTTAAACAACTGTAAGGCTGATAGACTAGTATCGGTTGGATGTTTCAAAGTTTGACTAACGGTAGAGAGAAGGAGACCTCCATTCAGAGCTTCACAGAGAAGGTCTGGCGCCCGGAAGAGCTGGTGGAGGGCTGACATGCGGCACCATGATACCTCAAGGACTTCTGGAAGAGCATTTGCTGAATGACTTGTCTGGCTCCTTTAGAAAGAGACACACTTTCAAACTGACTTTTTGGGCTCTGCTGGGAGTCCTCTTGCTCAAAGAAGGATTTTAACTTTCTGTTTGTGTGGCCGTTGGCCAGCAGAGCTGGAGCAGGAGAAGATGCTCAAGTGCAACTTGCCCTCCTTGAGTGAGCTGAGCTGCTGCTCCAGTGATGAGGTAGACTGCCCACAGAGATGTGCTGGCACATTAAAGAGATGTGGTTTATCCCAGGCCCCTCAACGCCTGCTGTCAGGATAGTCTGCGCTGGTTTTACCTCTTTTATCCATAAATGGAGCATCTTGAAAGGGCAGAAATTTGGGACCCATGGATTACTGAGGCCAGTGATGAGAGCAAAGATGTCAGCAGGAGCAGAGTGGAATGGTGCCTAGGGAGAAGCAAAGGCCCCTGTGCTTTAATGCCCTGCTGTCTCTGACAAACAAATTACACCCACTCAGGAGGATTGTGAGGGGAGGGTATCCTAATCTGACATGTCTCCGAGGCTGGATACTAATGTCTCGCTTTCCAGCCTTCAGTGTGGTGTAGTTGTTCTCCTCCCCAGCAATGCCAGCTGTTGTGTGCTTCTGTAAACTGAGTTTGTAATACAAAGTGTGGCAGCATCAGCATGTGGATAAAGTATTCTGATATTCACTAGGTTTCCCTGTCAAATGTGAAGGGGAGAACAAGATAATGACCCAGTGAGACAGTAGACTGCATGGGTATAAGCTGTAAAAGAGCTCAAGTGTTATCTGTGCATTTTGTCCCAGTTAGCTGAATTATTTTTTGGATGATCTGGCATGTTCATAGAGAACAAAATGAGCTTTCTAACCAGCATCGGCATTTAGAGTAATTTTTGATTCCCTTTCAAAGCTTCATTAATATCTGCAATTACAGTCAGCTACAGTGCACTTGACCCAGTGTGTCAGTGTCACCAGGCTAAGCTGAATGAATCAAAAAGCGTTTTATGGCAGACTCTGACCCTGCTTTGGCTACAGACACTGGGGATGAGTAGGAAAATCTTCTACCTGCACCAGGCAACCAAGACCACGCAGCTATGTTGTATGTGTTCCTCTTAAAACCATTTTTGTTTGTTTATAAATGTCTCTAATACTTAAAAGTGATAATGGCATTTCTGCTGTATTTAAACCATTAAATAAAATGATGGTTTCCAGTGACGAAGACAATTAAGCACACAAAATATAATGAAACTTGATAGAGCCTCGGCTGCTGTCCTCCCTATTAGTGTGCACAGCTGCGCATGTGTGTCAGTGTTCGCAGATTAAAGAAGCAATTAATCTGAGCAGAGTGAACGTGAAATTGTTACTTAAGTGCACCAGCAGGTTGTGAGCCTCAGTCCCAACTTTTTCATTAAGGTCACAACTGAAAGTTGCAACCAGCTGTGTAAGTCTGTTCTTCTCATATCCCGTATTTCTAACCAAATTTAAGAGCTGATACTGGTGAATTACATCTTGGTGTCATAAATTCACATTGCCAGCAATTTATGCACCTAGTTTTAACTGACACAGTGATTCATATCTGCTGCGATTAAGAGCTGAATGGCTTTAAAGATCTTGATATAGTTTCCAAGGAGTTAGATTACTAAAACAACAAAATGTCAAGGAGTAACATTTAATGTTTTTGCTCACAAACATGCCTCCTGTGTTTGGGCAACCTCATGAAGGCTCTCAGGTGTTTGGCACAAACTATGTTAATAGCAGCAGCAGTTGGTGCTTGTTACACTTTATTGGGGCTACAAGATTTGCAGAGGTTCTTTGTAGGAGTCATGCTTCCTGTCTTGCAAGCAGGGGCTGCAAGGTCCTTTGAGCACCCTTGTGCTCTGTGTGAGGTGAGGAGGAAGTGGGAAAGGGAGCTGGCTGTTTAATTTCATTCTGAATGTCATATGTTAAAGATGGTGCTATCGATGATCTGCTGAATGTACTGACACCGAGACAGAACGGAGAAGGGTGGTTTATAAATCACCCAATACCCATTTTAGTCTGCTTTTCAATTTTCATTTCTCAGAAACACAAATTGCAGCTGTTCCTTAAGGTGCTTGATCTATCCTCTCAAGAAGCCAATTTCTTTTTTAATTTCCTCTGATGAGACTCAGAAGATGGTGGATAAAATATGAGGTAAGCTCTTTATTTATTTTTGAGGCACCTTTCTGTATGAAGCACATCATGGTTTGCTTCTTTACTGCAAAGGAAAGTGCTCATCAAAGCATTCTTGATGGAAGCATTGTCACTGAGGAGTGTAAAGCAAAGCAGGCCTCTTCTCTAGCTGGGGTAAAGAAAATACAATCAGTAAAATGGGTAACTGAAGCAGGTGCAAAACTTGAAATTAACTGAAACAATTTGAAAGGGAAATAGTAAGAAGGCATGAGCTACAAATTAGTTCTTTACCCTCCCTCCTTGGTGTTTTACTAATGCTTTGTTTGCCCATCTCTGTCACCATCAGTTTCTGCAGGGTGCATTTGGGGGGATTTAGTTGGTTTTTTCCTTTGTGTGTTAAGCAGCTGGACTTGCTTTGTAATTCCTGCTTAGTGACCTCTCCTGATTCCTGACTTTGTGTTCTCTGCTGATCAGACCCATTGGTGATTAGATGCTTAGCAGAGGTGACTGCACAACTTCTGATACCTTGCATCCCTGCTGCCTGGATTTCAAAGAGGTAATCATTCCCAAGGACCTGCCACTAACCCTTTGCTCAAACTTTTCTCAGTCACCTTTTACTGTTCCTTTTTTTAAAGAGCTTGAAGTACCTGGATTCTCGTACTAGGGCAAAAAGGACACAAGCACTGAAATCCAAATGATTTTACCATTCTTTCAGAGTACTTTCACTTGAAATGATACCAGACAGTATGTCTGTATCATATCTTTAATGCCTTTTGGAATGAAATCTTCAACTCCTATTCAGAGATCCCTTTTTTGTTCACTCAAAAACAAGGAGACAGTGAGTAAGATAGAAAGGTGGTTTGGTTCAATATCTGTCCTTTTTAACTCGGTACTGGCAGCAGTGAGTGGAGTGAGCCTCATTGCCAGACAATGTGACTTGTTCTGAAACTTTAGCAGGATTTTGAAAGGACTCGGGTGCAGACAATGGAGCTCTTCACAATGTTAGCTGTGAACAACTAAAACATGAAGCTGAGCAGATCTGAGCCCTCAGCCAACCTCTGACTTGGAGATCAGAGGAAACTTTTATTTCTGGGGCTTACTATATAGTTTCTTCAAAATGTCAAATCAAACTGTCTGATACTGACCATGAATGCTGTTCTGCTGTTTGGAGTCAGTCTAGCTATCTTTGCCATCTGAATTATAGATAACATCCAGCACCATAAAGACAGAGAAAATATTTTTACATGTTTTTCACATTTTATTTGAATTCTTATGAGCAATAACAAAGCGGCTAAGAATAAGGAAACATTAGTCCTATTTAGATTATTTAAATGGCCCAGCTTTCTCTTGAGAGATAAAATTGTGCATCAAAAATCCTAAAGGCTACATTAAATCAATTGCAGACACAGAGAAAATTGACTTTTAATAGTATGAAAACAAATCATCCTATAACTCCTCCCAAAGCCCCTTGATATCTCTTTGATGAATCCATCTGAGAGAAGAGCTAGAAATTTATTTCCAAAAGCATAATGTGCATTCTTGTTGGTTTTCGTTTTGTTTTTTTTTTCTCCTCATTTTTGCTTCAATAACTGATACATTTGAAATGTTTCCTTTGGGTTTCACAGTGAAGAGATGAAGTAATGATGCTGCATATCTGGAGTTTTTTAAATGTCTTGGAGAAAACCAGCTTCTGGTTTATCTCAAATGCACTCACAACATCAGTAACAATGGCCTTCCGGATGAGAAAAACCTATGTGGAATATGTTAAACAGTAAGCAAAGCTTGGGTGCTGAGCCTTATGAAAGGTGTAAGAAAAGGAAATTCTGCTGTTTTGGTGACAGTATGTATGTTTACAGCCTTAAATCTAAGGCTCTCTACAATATTTTTAATGAGTTTAGCCTCTTCCCCCTGTCCTCCATCTTCAAAATGCTTCACAAATTGTTGTATTTTTGCCTTCATTATTTGTAATTGTTCTGGGAATCATTTGTCTAAAAAAGCTGCAGATGTATTTGCTATAAATCAAACACACTGGGGTTTTCTTCCCTGTTCAGTCACCTGAATTATGTGGTGCTCTTCCTCTTTAGCTGGTTGAAAAACTTCATTAATTGATGACTAACTAGCTCTAAGCTTCAGATAAATTCTCATGTTTGAAGTAAAAATGTGCATAGATCAGAAGTGCAAGTATGGGGAAGCTGTACAAGTGCAGTATCCTTTGTGTCTGCTGAGTAAGATGGAAAGTAGACTAATGCATTTATATAAACATGATTTTATGTTGAGACTCCTTTACTTACATTGAGAGCTTTTTGCAACAAGAAAACTTTTCTGGTTTCTAATAGTTTAATAGATGTGTATGTAGAGAATTCTGTGCAGTATGCAGTGGTAGATAACTGAATGCCTATTTGTTAATCATGTACCTTCTTAGGCATGTTCTCTTGATTTGTTCTCTTTTTTAAACAAAGGGAAGAAGGGAAGGAAGGGAGGTTTTCCCTACTCTAGAAATCCTCAGAAACTCAGAATGGAGGAAGCTCAGATTGTGTTGCTCAGATCTCAGCAGAGCAATGCTATTGCCCTGCCTCACAGGAAGCTGAAGGATGGAGTGGCTATCCCATGGCATCATATGCCTTACCAAACCTCAGGCTAGCTTGTTCTCATAGGCTTATCTGTATCCTGGGTCAGACTGGGGCAGTGTCTTGGAAGTGGGTTAGTCAAGCTAGTATGAAATTATGCACAGCCTTGGAAGAAAAATTGCCATGAAATCTCTCTTGGCATTATCAGTCCTTGGTGAAAAAATCAAATGGATTGTGTTGAAGTTTAATAATGGGCAAGAAAGGTCAATAATCTTACCTGATTCAGATACCTCAGAGGTATATGCATCCACCTCTGTAAATCAGACAGTGTTTTGCCTGGGAATCCTCTGTTAGTTACCCTCCTCTTACAGGGTTTCAAGGAAGCTTGTGGTAGAGTGTTTGTGCCCACTGAAGTATCTCCTGGCTGGCAAAGTAGCACTCACAGAGCTTCTGTGAAGTCAGCTTCAGTTAAGAGGAAGGTGAACTCAATGGACTGTGCTATAGTCTAGTGATCTAAGTGCCTAAACTCCCTGTTTATCTGTACAACACTGTGTGTATCTTTTAGCAAGTTGTTCAACCTCCCCACTTGCAGATTGGGTTTCTTAATGCTTATGTTCTTGGCAGAAATGTTGTGAAGAAGAGGTTCACCTAAAACCAAGCAAAGCCTTTGAGACAGTGTGTGTGTGGAGCGGGCAGCCAAGGAACAGCAGGTAGATATGAGAAAATAAGGCTTTTAATTCTCAGTTGTTCTGTAATCATGGGAAGGTTTGTCTGTATAATGAGAATAAGTTTTGCATTTTATGACCTGGGGGCCATTCTTCACATCAGGTGTCTCGACAGAAAAGGTGAAACAATATCTTTGGTTTTGGGGAAAGCCATGTAATGTTTTCCTTTTTTCTACACACATACAGTGTGCCATATTTTGCTTACTTATAGAAGAACCTTCAACATCTCATTGGTGCAAGGGTATGGTGGTCTCAGGATACAGCAGGCTGTTGTAGCTAGTGGTGTTGTAAGCGCTGAAATGGCTAACCAGGTGGTAGTTTCTAAGGAGTACAGGAGGATGGAGGCTCTGGTCCTAAGGCATTGGTAACCTGGAGCACACACAGCTGGGGCCACAGGACACCATGGCAGCTGTACATCCTCCTCCATCACACTGTTCCATAACCTGGACAGTGGGGACATCTTGTTTGTTTGACAGGTATCCTCAGAGAAGGAGAAAGCCGTGTACACCTGTATGGAGCAACCACAAATTTTGGTGCAAGAGTGGAGCAGAAATTCGTGCCCACACCTCTGAAACCATAGAGAGGTACTCTGACTGCTGTGTCTCACTGGTTTGTATTCTCTAAGTATGTAGCATACAGATGAAGAGGCAGGGGAACAGAAAGTAAATACATTGAGGTGTTTCTCAGGGCATTTGAAGACCTGTGAAAGGACTTGGAATGCAATGGTTTTGTGCTTGCACACGAGCACAAATCCTCGTGTTGCCTCAGACTGAGCAGGAGGTGCAAATGGAGCTGTGTAAGCCCGGTGGAAGGCAGAGCGCTCAGCTGGGAGCTGCTAAGCATTGAGTGGTTCTGAGACAGGTGCACAGTAATGTATTGTAATGTAAGCTGGTCAGTACCATAATTTGAATTTGACAGAGTGCAGATAGAAATGGAGAAGAAATTAGAGAAAAAAATCATAGACTCCTTTCCCCATACAAAGCTTGTCTCAAGGTGGATTTGGAGGAGCCCCCTAGCTAACATCAGTTAATGGTTTCTGGACAGCCCCCACTTCCAAATCATGTCATGTTGTAATAACTGTCTGCTATTTAAAGTCACAGAAAGAATGTAAAACTACTGCTGTCTTTGAAGTCCACAGCCCATTCATGATTTCAGCAGTCAAACTATGCGAGGCGAAATTCCAGTACAGATGACAAACAGCAAGTCTGGTGTTACACGGCAAGATGTCCTCAGAATATTGTCTACAAATCAAGAACAAAACTGCGCGTAGACTCTAAGCTCATTTAAACAGCCTGCAGAGGTACGTGTATAAATCGGGGTTAAGGAGGAGTGTGTTTTTTCTGAAGAAACTAAAGGCACTTTCAGTGTTTAATTAACAGGATGTTAATAGGATGAATGAGAATTAAAAAGGAAACACAGAGTGTGTATAAGAGATTGGTGGTGAAGCTGTTAGAGTTGAATATTTGACCTGTGAATAGAAGTTGTAAGTCAAGAGGAATCCTTAAATTTGAGAGTTGTATTGAACACAAAGATGTTCAGAGAATGTGCTGAGAACGAACATGCTCAGACAAAAAAGGGCTGTTTTAGCCAAGAATATGTGAATGCTTTATATGGACTGACCTCCTTGCACTAACTGCAATTTTACACCTTGTGTCGCTGTGGGCAAGATTAGTTTTCTTTTTCTACGTGGGAAAAATGGTTGCATCATCTGGATGCATCAGAGCTGAGAGCAGGGAGGGAAAGGAAATCAAAGTAAGTCTTCACTCATGGGCAGTCACATTAGAAGATGTTTGAGAGGGGCCTTACTCATAAGAAATAGGACCCACGCATTTCACCATGGTTACCAGGAGCGTATGTTGAAAGTGTGCAGCTCTTGGGCACCACAGGCAGGGGTGTGATAAAATCTCAGAGTCCAGCCTACAGAGAATGAGAAATCACACATCTCTGAGTGTGCATTCATAGTTGGCACACTGCTCAGGAGGCGATGCTCTTTGGCCATGTAAGCTCACTGTTTAGGGCAGCAATGAAAGCGTTTCAACACCTCATAGCACCACCAGGCTCCCTGAGTGCAGTGTGTGTGAGCTGCTTTATGCAATCCCCACTTGGCATTGATAGTGCCAGGCTGGTGGAGAGTTTTGCACACTGAGAAGTCTGCCCTGCAGTCCTGTATTGAATGCATTGGCAACCCTTGCTCAAGGATTATAAAACTCTTAAGACCAAGTCCCATTTTGTGACTGTGCAGTGGGAAAATGCTTGAGGCAGTCAAGGCAGCAGCCAAGCAGAGAAAAACAAAGTCAGTGTTACAAGAGGATTTCCAAAGCACTTGCAAAGTTAAATAAGCAGTAAATGATTCTACTCATGTGCAAAACTCATTTAGGTTATGGCTCGAAACAAGGCTCTGTGAAGCACTTCACTCAGTCTCCTCTTTTATATGTATGTTATTTGAAGGACTGGAAAGGATAAATACTGAACATAGGTCCTCTGGCTCTCTGGAAGAGAAAAACAAACCATACATCATAACAGTCCCTCATTCTAAGATATTGACAGCTGGCTTAAGTGTGTTCACAGCAGTGTTCTGTGTCTGATACATACGTGTATGTATATAAAAGAACACATTTGTCTTCTTTAAAAATACGTTCTTAACAATTAATCTCTCAGCCTATATTTAGTTTTGCATGAGCATGTATACTTTGTTTCTTTGTGGGTGCCAGATGCTCCTCTGGCATGCTCTGATTCAGGGGGCCCCCAGCATCAGCACTGAGAAACTTCAGGACTGAGCCAATGCCTCTGAAATGAGTCAGTGTCATTCTGTTGGCCAGGGGTGGCCCTGGCAGCAACACGTGCAGTGTGAAAGCCAGCAGGCTGAGAAGCACTGGGCTGTGCCCCGCATTTACCCATCTGAGCTTCAATGCTGCAGTCAGTCCATGACACAATCGGGATGTACTGTTTTGTGTAATAACCTTTGCTTCTTCTCCTCTTACTGGTGGCAGCATTTTTATTTAACTTCTTTCCTGTGTCAAAGTAGACTAAATTGGAGTGTGTTCCTCGAGCTGCAGAGTGGTCAGAGCTGATTAATTACATTGGCACCTAGTACATTTGATGAGTCTCAGCATCTTGGATTCATACATTGTTTTGTCAGAGACTGAAATTGATGGTTTAGCACTTGATGGTTTAGCATATTATTGACCAATTTTTTTTTTGAAGGTTGGGACAAATTAATGTTATCACATCGTTTAGAAGCTTTGAGGACATGAATAAATACTGGATTTGACACAGGGAAATTAAGCAGGATGTGAAATCTTGTTGGTGCTTGTGAGCAAATAATTGTATGTTAATTAGATTTGGGTATGATTGATTGGGTGGATTGTGTATATCTGGAAAATTCACTTAGATTTTATTCTTGAGCATGTGATTTTCCCCCCACCCCATAAAATTGATCAAGGGATTTAATTTTTTGAGGTGAATTAGGCTTGTGAGTTGATTGAGCTTGGCATATCAGTGTTTTCACTCCAGAGATTACTATGATTCCTTTGGTTGCAGAGGAAAAAAAACCAACAGCCCAAACAACCAAAGTCAAATACAATTACATGCTTTTAGATGTTGCATGATATTTTAAGAAGGTACACAACCAGCTGGTTGTAATGGAAAAATAACATTTCACTGAATCAGATAACATGCTTGGTTACTGTGTCCTGCCCAGCATATGCAGCTGACATATGCTGGGGAGGGGGGTGTGTGTTTGCACCTGCAGAGAGCTGTGTTTCCAAGGGCTGTGTGCCAGCATAGCATCTGAATGCTTCTTCAGTGGGCTTGTCTACCCTTAGGATGAAAGATGTCCAAACTGGCCATGGCTGCACAGCAGCTGGCTGTTTGTGTCCTACCGTACCTCCCCAAAGAACATTCCTTTGAGTCCTGTGGTCCTGTGAACCATTGCACAGGGTCACCCAAGATGGTCTGCTGGCACCAAACTGGAGCCAGAATTAGTAAGCCTGGCTGGCCTTGAGATAACT